>NC_043973.1:6325159-6625159 GCF_902148855.1 Sphaeramia orbicularis
GCGTTACTATGCACTGATATCTAACAGCTGTTATCCGTCATGGGTTGCTCAGCCAGGCACCAGAGGTGTGACATTCATGGACGAGTTGAGTCTTTTGAATGGCTCTTTTCAGTGAACAATAAGAATTGATTTGTTGCGAGCTGTTCATTTGTGAGCCGTTCTTATTCAAATTGCCCACACTGCCTTCATGCTTCACCTATGAGCCCCATGAGTCTGAGTTGTCCACGCTGCCTTCACATGAATGACTAATGACATCTCCAAGTTTGAGTTGTCTGCAGCGCACCCCATTCACTTGAAAGCAGCTATGTGCGCAGCTAACTTAAGGGAGGAGTTATCAGTGAGAGTCCGACTGACTGGACTGGAGACATTTACCGCTGTATCAAGGAGGAGCGCCTGAAAAAAGGGAAGTGTGGGCTTAACTGGAGGAGCATCTTCTTCCTATAAATGCAGATCCCCCTGGTGTGAAAGCTGGACCCTCGTGTACCCCAACCTTACCAAAGTCATGGTATAGAAGCTCTGTTTAGTGGGAACATCAGTTCCATCTGAACAAGGGAGTAGGTTTGATTTTGACATTGGTGGGGACACAAAAGTGCTCGACGGTAGTAGTCCTGAAAGTTGATGTTTTTTTTGCATTTACAATCATAATTTCATGTCATGTAGAGCTGATCAAACGAGCAAACAATCATAGTCAGAAAAAAAAATCAGTAATTGACATGTTTATAATGCATATCTAAATATCTAAAGACAATACAAGATTTCAATGCATTCTGCAATGTTATTCTCATGACTAACATATCCATTATTATTTAACCTCACCTGTGAATTTCCAGCTTCTCCTCCTCTACCTCCTCCTGCCTCTTTACTGTCTGTAACCTGACATAAATATGTTGATGCATGACATATGAGCAGATTAGGGATACAATGATCATAGAGTTTGATGGTACAGTTATTGCCTGAGCAAAAAAGGCTTTTACTTTCAATTAATACATGTAATTTATTCCCCAAAAATATGGATAAAATCACATCTAGAATCACATTTACAATCTGAGGTCTTATTGTACTTTCCCCACAAATTTTCTTTATTAGTGTTTTTTAAACAGTTGCTCTCTTCCATAGAAATACATGAAAATAATAAGTAAAATAACTTTTAAAATGCATTTCTGTTTAGCATTAAATAGTGTCTTTTATTCAATATCTGTATTGTTGAGCCTCTACAGTTCTATACCCTTGAACTAACTTACACTTTGACTCTGTGTCCTCTGTCCAGTTTTCTTTTCTTTGACATTCTTCAACTCCTAATAACCAAGCACACACGCACAGGTGCACATGCACACACACGCAAACAAACATGTGTACAAATGTACATGTAAATGACACCACTGATATCCAAATCTGTCTAGCTAACGTGACTCCAGCAGAACAAATGCCAAACATATTGACAACTTGCGTTAGCGGTCCAACTAGCAGGTTCCTTTTACAAGTAGATGGAGTGACAGCAGGGACGGCCAATCACATGTACGTTAGCAAAACCAAAGAGCCAATCAGAGAGCGATATTTACGTTAGAGGTGGAACTTGTAGCAGAGACCGACTGTTAACCCTTTGTGTGCCATAATCATTGACTAAACGCTACAGACAGAGGGTGTATTGATAGTGACTACACAGTAGTGGCTGGATATTGGTAGGGACGTGTCCCTAGCGTCCCTACGCAATTCTACGCCCCATCATCTGAATGATATTCTCTTAGACAGGACTAATATTATCAGAGAGAAGTCCCTTCAAGATGGCAAAAGTCAGATCACTTGTCTTCCTTAACTCAAGTTTGCCAAAGGACAAGAAGGAGAGGCAGTAGAATCTACAAAGGATGACACTGCTTTATTCTTTCAGGAGTGTCTTTAATTTTGTTCAAACTCCAATAAATATTAAGTTAAATGGAGCACCCGTCTATGCTGTTCTACGCTATGCAACATGCCCATGAAACACGCTCAAAAATTGTCATGTGCCGGCGTTTGTGTTAAGTTAGTTTAGGGTTTTTTGGTTTTGTCTTTTCCTGTTTTATTTTGGTGAAGGTGTTCGTCTTCCTGTTTTGTCTGCACTCTGTCTGACTTGTCTTTGTCTTCCCTAATTCCCTCATTGCCTGCACCTGGTGTTCCTCCTGTTATTACCCACACCTGATTGTGATCCCTGCTCTCCCTATATATTCTCCTCTCTCCCTTTGTCTGTTGTCAGTGTGTCATTCTTGTTACCTCTGTGAAGACCTTCTAGCCCATTGCCTCCTTGCTTCTAGTATTCAAGTCACAGTTATCTGGAAAGAATATAGTGCAGCTAGGCTGTCCCTTGTTTTTCTATTTTTGTTAGGAAGAAATTGAGCACTTTTTGCTTCCTCCATTGGTTCCCCTGTTTTTGTATTTTGGATTCTTTGTTGAAGTCTGATGATCATTAAATTCCTTGAAAATCTTCACAAGCCTGAGAGTCTCGTGCATGTGAGTCCACGCTAGAGTGTCATGCCTTAACAAAAATCAGTTTTCTTTTACATATTTGAAGGTTTTTGAAATTAACACAATTACTTTCCCTGTTAACTAATTACATTTATGAAGGAGTAATTCCATTACTAATTCAATTACTTTTTTTAGGAAAGTATCTATAACTATTTACTTTTAAAAGTAATTTGCCCAACACTGCCTGCGGGTAACCCGTTGATCTGCGCATCACTAGTTCGGATGTACATCTGCAGGCGCCAATGTACATGTTCAACTGCACCTTAATCAATTAGGTTTTATGTTCGACTAGGTCCCCATTTGCCATAAATCTTCTACCATGTTCGTGTGATCAGCCCTTACCCATGGTCTTGAAACTTAATTAGGCCCTCTCCCACATCACAGGTCCCACGTCACAGAAAATTAATGTTTCATGTATTTTAAGTTTGTATTAAATATTAATGTTCAATTGCTCGACATGTAATAGGGCCTCCCGTTAACTTAAAAAATAATTCAGCCAATTGATTGCTTGTTTTTTCATGATTTAAAAACCCCAAAAACTCTGTTGTTTTTTTGTTTTTTTTTTTGACAAATTGCACCCTGGATATACGAGAAGTATAAATGCAGACTTTTCCGAAAATGATCATATCTGTACAAGGTTTTTTTTTTATACAAAAAGGGGGAACTCTCCGTTTTCAAAAGCACGTGTAAACATGGATTATGTTTCTGCCACATAACGTTGCTTCAAATGGTAGTGTTGCTTTTATATGCACATTTGATTTCTAGATAAGTTGCATGAAACAGTGAAAGTGTTCCTTCTGTGCCAGTTCTTAAATCTGTAAGACTAGATCTAGTCTTGAACACTGAATGTAAAGGAAAGTATTCTTGGTTTTATCTACAATTTGCACAAAGTGCACTTATCTCTTATGGCCATAAGGTGCCATCTGTAACGCATATTTGTATGTTTGATGTTTACATGTTAATATTTTAATGTTTCTGCCAACAGAAAATACATTGTGCATGTTATTATTTTTTTCAAAATAAAATTTGGTTAAATTATTTCAGTGTGTGTATAAGTACTTTTTAAACATTTTGAGTACATTTCAACAATACTGCGATAATAGTGATAACTGTGATAATTTTGGTCACAATACCCGTGAACTGAAATTTTCATATCATTACATCCCTATCCATGACAAATATCAAGTCATTCTGACTGACGGTTTCAGAGAAGAAGATTCTTGGAAAATTGTTTGTGGACAGACAACAGACAGATGACCACTGATACAAAGAGTCCATCGGGCCCTTCAGGCCGTTGGACTAACAGAAGGTAAATCTGTGATCCAAACTGTAGAGTGGGTCCTCTTGCCACAATACTTTTTACTTTGTTATGAAACTATGGCAGGCTGCCACAAGATTTATTATTAATGGGCTGCTATCTACTTTCTAAAATGGTGTATTAGGGCCACATAAGAAAATAAAAATGCTTGTCACAATGAGAATAAAGTCCTTATATTTTGAGAATAAAGTCATTATATAACAAAAATAAAGTCATAGTTTTAAAAAAAAGTCATTTAACGAGAATAAAGTCGTTATATTTTGAGAATAAAGTCATAATATAATGAGAATAAAGTTGTAGTTTTTAAAAAACTTATAATTTAACAAGAATAAAGTCGTACTTCCATAAGATTAAAGTCGGAATATTTTGAAAATTCAGCAGTTTCCGGTTTTACAGTGAGCACAACAAGCGAAGCAGTAACTTTCACTTCTGTTGGACTCCAAAACTCGGAGTAGAATCTTCACAGTTTCTTGAGAAACCACAAACCCTATCTATCTGGTGTAACCACCGATAGCCCTGCAGCTGACCACTTCATCAGTTTCTCCTCCACAAAAGAGGAAATTTGCTACAAATCAGTTCGGTTCTTACAACAAACCCAACCGTGTGCAAACTCACTTCAAAGTCATTAGACTAATGACAATGTGTTGATGGGGGTATAGACTTAGTATTTGGCCATGTGTAAACCCCAAATGAAAGTATAACTTCACAAAATGTTCCAAGTTCTCCATTATTTGATGAGTGGGTATGGCTTAATTCTCATTATATTATGACTGTATTCTCAAAATATTATGACTTCATTCTCGTTAAATAATGAGTTTTTTTAAACTGACTTTATTCTCATTATATAATTACTTTATTCTTGTTAAATAATGAGTTTTTTTAAACTACAACTTTATTCTCATATACTGACTTTATTCTCAAAATATAATGACTTTATTCTCGTAGTGACAAAGCGTTTTTATTTTCTTATGTGGCCCTAATATGCCTTCGGAACTTTCACTCTCTCTGGTTCTTGTGTACAACACAGATGTAAGAACTGGTTACAAGTAGCAGACTTAAGCAGCTTGTGAAAGCCTCATCTCTGAACAGAACAGAGATGGAAGCAGGAGAAGAAATGAACCTCCACTGAGGAACAACAACAAAGGGAAGGATACATGGTCCACAAAAAGCAACAGGAAGCACCAGCCGCTGCTCAGAACACCGTCATCCGATCCATGCGGAGGTAAGGGGGAGCCAGGGCACCCGTGGGTTCCGGGGGAGAAGCAAGAGCCCTTAGCTCAGTGGTTCCCAACCTTTTTGGCTCATGACCCCACTTTAACCTCACAAATTTCTGGCAACCCCAGACATTCAAAACAGAGACATTTTTCTCTTGGAGATGTCTGAGTGGGGCCAGGCAGTTGAAGAAATCTTTCCATTCTTTGTTTGGTCCGGTTTTCTGGCTGCAACTGTGTCTGGGCAGGTTGAAGCGTAGTAACGCATGCAGTCACATGATGGGGTCAATCAAGATATGCCCTCTCAGATGTTATATCCTGCACTTTATTAGGAAAATTGTGTGGTATTTTAATAATAATGAAATGCATTTTGAAAAATTAAAAAAATATTTTTTGTAATTTTTTTTTTAAGTCAATTACTTGAAATTTCAGGTGACCCCAAATGAATTCCAAGTGACCCCACGTGTGGTCCTGACCCCAAGGCTGAAAAACACTGCCTTAGCGCCTGTCCTCTGTTTTGATTGGTTGCTTTGATTGGACCAATCACAACAGTTTCTGCCCTTAGAACATCTTTTGGTAAGCAAAAGTCCCCTCTGCTATGCTTTCTCATGATCTACAAAGACACAATGCAATACTACTTCTCTATCAGCATCTTCAAAGCAAATATTGCATCTGTTGTACTCTTTCTTGGCATGAAACCATAGTGCTGTTCACAAATGCTCACTAATGTCCTTAGCCTAGCTTCCACTACTCTTTCCCATAGCTTCAACATCTCCCTTGTTTTTAAAAGATGGGCAGCAGCACACTTCTCCATTCTTCAGGCATACTCTCACTCTCTAACATCTTGCCAAGTAATCTTGTCAAAAACTACTGTCACCTCTCCTAGACACTTCGATTCATCCACAGGTACTTCATTAGGACCAACTTACTTTCCATTCTTCATCCTCTTCAAAGCCCTCCTCACTTCAGGTTTACTAATCTTTGCTACTTCCTGGTCTACAACTAACACCTCTTCTACTCTTTTCTTTCATTTTCCTCATTCATCAATTCTTCAAAGTATTCCTTCCATCTTCCATCACACTTCTGGCACCTGTCAACACATTTCCATCTCTATCCATATTGAACTTATCCTGCTGCACATCCTTCCCATCTCTATCTCTCTGCCTTGCCAACCTATACAGATCATTCTCTTCCTCCATAGTGTCCAACCTAGCATACAAATCATCATATGCCCTTTGCCCCCTCTGCCTTTGTGTTACGCTGCATCTCCCTGTACTCCTATCTTCTCTCTCTAGTCCTCTCACTGTCCCACTTCTTCTTTGTTAACCTCTTTCTCCATATGCACTTCCTCATTCAACCACCAAGTGTCCTTATCTAGTTTCCTTCCAGATGACACACCAAGTACTCTCCTACCTGTCTCCCTGATCACGACAGCTATAGTCCAGTCATCTGGAAGCACCTACCGACCACTCAGATACTTTCTCAACTCCTCCCTGAAGACCACACGATATTCTTCCTTTTTCAACGTCCACCATTTTGTCATCTGCTCTGCCTAAGTTTCCTTAAAGCTTCCAGACCAGAGTCATCCTACACACCACCATCATGTGCTGTTTTGCTACACTCTCACCTGCCATGACTTTGCGGTCAAGGATCTCCTTCAGGTTACATTATCTACACAAGATGTAGTCCACCTGTGTGCTCCTACCTCCACTCTTATAAGTCACCCTATGTTCCTGCCTCTTCTGGAAGAAAGTGTTCACCACAACCATTTTCGTCCTTTTTGCAAAGTCGACTACCATCTGTCCTTCTGTGTTCCTGTCCTGGATACCAAACCTGCCCATCACTTCCTCATCACCTCTGTTGCCTGCCCCAACATGTCCATTGAAGTCTGCACCAATCACTATTCTCTCAGTTCTAGGAATGCTCTGCATCATTTCATCTAACTCACTCCAACATTTCTCCTGCTTTTCTAACTCACATCCTACCTGTGGGTCATAACCATTGATGACATTGAGCATCACACCCTCAATTTCAAGCTTCAGGCTCATCATTCTATCTGACACTCTTTTCACCTCCAGAACATTCCTCAGAAACTCCTCCTTCAAGATAAATCCTACTCCATTTCTCTTCCCATCTACACCATGGTAGAACATTTGAACCCCACTCTTAAGCTTTAAGCCTTGCTGCCTGGTCTGCTGAAAAACACAGTACATTTACCTTCCTCTTCTGCATCATGTCAACCACCTCTCTAGCTTTTCCTGACACAGTCCCAACATTCAAAGTCCCTACTCTTAGTCCTATTGCTGGCTTTGAGCCGGGCCATCCAAGTGTCAGAGCAAAATGACCTGCAGAGGTGGCAAAAGTATTAACATTCTGTACTGAAGTAGAAGTACAGCTACTATTGAGAAAAAATATTCTTGTAAAAGTAGAAGTAATGATTCAACTCCTTTACTTAAGTAAAAGTAAAAAAGTAGAACTTCTCAATTGTAAGAAAGTACAAAAGTAAAAAATAAAACTGCATTTTTTGCCATGAGTGAAACAATACTTATTTAACCAGGCAAAAAAATCAAAGTTTCCATTTTCAAATTCCACAGTGAATGGTACTGACCAGAGTCCTGCACTGGGTCGGGTACCTGACATGTAACCCAAGAATTTTCATGAGTACGGGCACGGGTGAAATTAAATGAAATGTGGGTGGGTAGCAGGCAAGGAAGAGAAAAAAGTAAAAGATGATTCATGGATGAAAATAATTTACAGGACATTTGATGATGATCATCATCTAATTTCACCATGGCTGATCCACAGCCAGTTTGTTTTATTTTGATGTGAGCTGCACCTCTGTTTACATCTGGCCAAAGACATCATAGAGCAGAACATATCAGAAATGTGTTGATGGCATGCATTTTAGCCAAAAATAAAGCCATTCAAAGTGAATTACTGTGTAGACAATGAGTTTAATCATGGGTCAGGTCGTGGTACTCAGCTTTGCGGGTACGGACAGAAAAGTTTGGAAAAAGTGGACCTGTGCAGGAGTCTGGTACTGGCCCTATGCACAGCCTGTGCTCCCTTCTCTCTGCCACACTGATTTTCCCTCTCTGAAGTGACATATTTTATGTACTGTCACATCCGTTTAGTTTGAAAAAGTAATGAGCCTTTTCTGAGAATGTAAGGAGTATGAAATACAGATATTTATGCAAAAATGTAGGGAGTAAAAGTAAAAAGTTGCCAGAAAAATAAATACTCAAGTAAAATACAGATACCTAAAAAATCTACTTAAGTACAGTAACAAAGTACTTATACCTTGTTACTTCGTACCTCTGATGACCTGATACATGTGGTACTTGCATAGAGACATACAGTAACTACAGTGTGTAAATCAAAAATAAATAAGCTAAGCAGTTCTGAGATATTGTTGTACCTGACTAATAAATGGCTTTTTGGATAATGTTAAAATCAGGTGCAAACTGAATTTCAACTCCTAAGGACAAATTGTTGTCAGTTTAAGTGCAGGCAACACTAAGTATAATCAGGGAACCTGTAACCCAAGAAATGGCAGTGGTGTAAAGGTCAAGGTCAAGGTTACTTTATTTATACCCGTAGGTAGATTTGTTTTGCAGTCTAGGTGATTGCCTTGGCATTACAACAACACATACATTGAACATGCAAGATAGGCACTTGATCACGCTTACAGACAGGACAAAAAGACAGGACAAAAAGTGCTCAGTGTTCCACCATTCATCTGTATAGCAGCATGGATAAGTAAAAGAATAAAATAAATAAGATCAAATAAATAAAAACAAGATGCAATAAAAACACAATAAAAAACAGAAAAGATAAAATAAAAACAATCTGGGATAAAAACCAGGATAAGAACATAAAATTTAAAAATTTGAAGTCACAATAATAATAAATACAGCAAAGAAATGGAATAAATAACTAAATAAGTTAGTAAAGTGCAATGTCACTATTTCTTATTGAGCTCAGTGACGGCGACAGGAACAAAGCTTTTCTTATAATGCTGTGTCCTGCACCTTGGGACTAAGAACCTCCGTCCAGAGGAAAGGAGTTGAAATTCACCTCGTAAAGGATGGGAGTCATTGTTAAGAACTGATGAAGCCATCCTCTGCACCTGTTTAGTGCAGAGGATGATTGTGATATAACAAGCCTTAATTAAAATCAAATAAATCTAATACCTAGTTAAAACAGGTTGTGATTATCCCTTAAGTGTGAAAAGTTCTGCTCACTAGCCCTTATCCAATTAGATTTTATCACTTTAAGTTTAGATGTATAAAATTATAAACCCCAATGAAATCCTGAAGACCTCTTCTCCCTTCTCTGCAGGACTCTGCTTGACTCTCTTCTCTGCTGTCACTTGGTGTCTTACAGAACACTCAGACTGACATTGTCTCTACTGTCATTGACTAAGGATGAACAGCAGTTTAGACCAGCAGACTCCACATAATGAGCTCAGAAAACATCACTCATTTACCAACCTTAAAACAGATGCACCCGCCTCTTTGTCTGATGGCTTCACGTCAACATGGCCATCAGCTGTGGTGTCAGCTCTGTCAGATGGATCCGACATCAGAGGCCATCATTTGGCTATCGCCTGGATACCAACAAACAACTTGTGTGATATTCAAGCAACCACCGATGGTAACTAAATGAGACCGAGGCTTTCTCTCTTATTCTTCACCAAAATGACAGCTCATTCAATGCAGGACCACCAAATTGATGGCCTTTGTGCAGTGCAACATATTTTGGATTCCTGTGACCCGCTGTCCTGCCCCTGCTCAGCTTGTCTTCTGGGATGCTACCAAAGACAAAAGAGCCATCATCCACATGATATGGTAGCCCCCAGCCCTGACGCCCCCAAGGACATAAATCTTCAACATACAGTGAGCAAGCATAACATCTGGAGAGAGTGACAGGCTGTGACAAGGGTTTTCATACAGTCTACAATCTCAGAACAGACTGGATTGTGTAAAGCAAGAATACATGGACTGTGCTTTTACAGAGGTTAGAATGTTTAGTACACTTCAAATGATGGAGTTTAGGCATTTTTAGTCTTTTCTCTCCTTCATGCACCTTGAAAGTGGGTGAAGTAGTGTCAGAAATTATTACTCTGCCTGAGTGCCTCTCCTAAAGGCATTTATAGACATTTGTACAGGCCCACAAACGTTGGTAAGTAGCAAAAACCTTAGTAAGAGTTGTAAGCTTGCACACTGGAAACCAGGGATTTGTGTCTGTTCTATCTCATTTAGTTTTTATTTTTGTGTTTTTCTCATTTTAGCTGATCCTTCAACACTTTGTTTTGTGTTCACATTACAACTCCATTTCTGGCATTACATCTTATTCTAAACTAGCTTGTTGTATCTTTTATGAGAAACATAAAGCATTACCCTCACATCAAACAAATAAAAATGCACTGCCTGGCCAAAAAAAAGGTTACACAGTCTAATATTTTGTTGGGACTGCCTTTGGCTTTGATTACGGTATACATTCGCTGTGGCATTGTGTTTCGATAAGCTTCTGCAATGTCACAAGATTTATTTCTATTCAGTGTTGCATTAATTTTTCACCACGATCTTGTAATGATGATGGGAGAGTCTGACTACTGTGCAAAGCCTTCTCCAGCACATACCAAAGATTCTCAATGGGGTTAAGCTCTGGACTCTGTGGTGGCCAATCCATGTGTAAAAATGATGTCTCATGCTCCCTGACCCACTCTTTCACATTTTGAGCCCGATGAATCCTGGCATTGTCATCTTGAAATATGCCTGTGCCATCAGGGGAAAAAAAAAAAAAAAATCAGCATATTCAGGTAGTCAGCTGACCTCATTCTTTGGGCACATAATGTTGCTGAACCTAGATTTGACCAACTGCAGCAACACAAGATCATAGCACTGTCTCCACAGGCGTGTACAGTAGGCACTAGGCATGATAGGTGCATCACTTCATCTCCCTCTCTTCCTACTCTGTTGTGCCCATGACTCTGGAACAGGGTAAATCTGAACTCATCAGACCACATGACCTTCTTCCATTGCTCCAATCTTTATGCTCCCTAGCAAACTGAAGCCTTTTTTTTAGCCTCACTGATTAGCATTTTTCTTAAGGCTACACAGCTGTTCAGTCCCCATCCCATGAGTTCCCTTCGCATTGTGCATGTGGAAATGCTCTTACTTTGACTAAGAACCATAGCCCTGAGTTCTACTGTTATTTTTGTTCGATTTGATTTCACCAAACAATCAAGTAATTGGCAATCATGATCAATCAGAATTTTTTTTCATACCACATTTCTTCCTCGAAGATGATGGTTCCCCACTATCCTTCCAGTTTTTAATAATGTGTTAGACAGTTCTTAACCCAATTTTAGTAGTTTTTGCAATCCCCTTAAATAATTTATCTGCTTGATGCATGATAATGATTTGACCCTTCTTAAAAAGACTAACATCTTTTCCATGACTATGGGATGTGTCTTTTGACATGGTTCTTTAAGAAATGAGAAGCTACTCATTGCATCAGTTGCCAGCTGAAAGGTAATTGCCCATGCAGTAATTATCCAACAGGAGGCTTGTACCTATTTGCTCAATTAAATCCAGGTGGCAACTTTTTTTTTGGGCCAGGCCGTGTACATTTAGTACTACTGTATTACCTGGGAAGATACAATAAGATACATAAGAAAAAGTTCCCATGTGGATTTAACTGAGATGAATGATAAAATCATTTCATTGGATAATTCCTGCTGTGACTGATATGTTTCAGTTCACTGTAAAACCTAACAGTACATCTTAATAAATGAAATAAGTTAACATAACTTGAACTGTGATAAAAGTTAGTCACTCATTCCCATGAATTAAAGTAACTCAAAAATGAATTGTTGATATAATAACTCAGTTTTTTTGAGTGCACTAAACTTCTTGGAACATTTAAGTAGTGGTGATGTAATTCAAGCTTTTTCCATTGACTAATTTTCTAATATCAAAATAAAAATGTAAGCCCTGTTGACCATAATTATAAGTACAGGTTAGGAATTTTCAGTTTTTGTTGTTACTTCAGTTTATAAATCTGTATATTGTGAACAAATAAACTAAAGAATGCATCCAAATAATTCTTAATGATTCCCAAAGTGTAAAGATTTGATGTTAATTAACAGAAAATTAATCAGCCACTATTTTGATTTACCATGGAAATACATTTGCTAGTAAAACCATTGTTTTGTGACTATTATTTTATTTTTCCAGCTTCTGAAATGTATTTTTTTTCTTCCTTTAATTTTTTTCCAAATGAATGGATTAATTTGTTGTTTTAACAAGTAAATTTAATACTTGGGCAAGCCTGGATTAACCATATGGGCAACTGGGCAATTACCCAGGGGCCCGTGACCTCTGAAGGGCCCCTGGGTAGCTCGGGTATAACGAAAATATCTGGTTATCTTTTGCTTATAAATGAAACTGTCCGAGCCCTGCGATGAACTGGCGACTTGTCCAGGGTGTACCCCGCCTTCGCCCCTATGTAGCTGGGATAGGCTCCAAGCGACCCCCGTGACCCTAGTGAGGATAAAAGCGGGTTCAGAAAATGAATGAATGAATGAAACTGTCCGCTGCCCGGAGCCATTGCACTGCACAGAAACCCTGCTCCTGCTGTCTGTGACCGTGAGCTGAGACCCTCTCCTCATTGGTCAGTCCAAAAAGCGAATCAGCGGTGACGCAAATCAACATGCGTGCACTGAGCGGGATGTGAGACGTCAAGAACTATGCGACATACGCGAATTGCATATGCGTAATTTTGTATTGGTCAGATAAGTATTATAGTATAAGGTTTTCCAGATTTTTATAGCAGTGGCGGCTGCTCGTCTTTCAGACAAGGGAAGCTCATTGTCAGCTTACATAAAAAAAAAAAATAAAAATTAAAAATTAAAAAAATCGTCAAGTTATTTAAACATACATTCGGCCCTCCGTTCCTTTTTAAGAAAATGCTCAGTGACCTTATCATACCAAGTCGGCGTCTTTTCCAGGGACTGGACCAGTGTCCTCTGAATGTCCAGCAGAGCTGGTCTGCTCAGATTGCCTTGGCCCAGTGTGTTGTGGGTGTCAGACTTCAGCCTTTTTAAACAACAGATGCTCCTTTCACTGCGACCTAGCCGACAGTCTGACTGATTTAACTATCTACAAAACGATATTCAACTCGAACAAGAAATGATTAAATTATGTAACTGAAACAAGAAAACGCTGAAATTATGTTAAATTGAAACAAGGAAGTGCAATGAGTGTTTTATTTACAGTGCAAGAAATGAACGAGTAATTTCGTAGTGGTTTCTCTCTTGATTTCGCACTAGAATGTGTGACGGTATTAAACTAAACTGTGTCAGTGAAGGAGCAGATCTGAAAACAGCTGTCAATCAAACGGGGTTCAGCCTTTCCACTGATCCTCCAATCAGCACGTGGGATTCTGGCGTCCAGCCCGGCCGAGCTCCGCCCACAGCTCCATTCACCCCCAGAGATGTCCAGCGTCCAGGGGCGGGACAACATGGTGGCATTTATCCAATTACCGTCCAGTTTTGAGGCAATGAAAAAAAACTGTTCCATTCAGTCCCATTGAAGCCCAGAGACGCCCACAGTCTACGGACAAATGCACTGAGCAGAGATGGAGGAGAAAACACAGACACGGGAATGGTGGAGAAGTGAACAACATCGCGTCCGTTGATTTGTGATAAAGCTGATTCTGAACGAACTCGTCTGGGAGATGAACGTGTTCTAACACATTTGTTGTCAATGAAATGTCAACACAACCGTACATATTTAACCATTTAATTTTCGTAATTTTAGGGGAAGGCTTCCCTTGCAGTCTATGAGAAATCGCCACTGGTTTATAGTATTTAGTATATGTAGTATTTAGTGTTAAAATGTTTAACCCTTGCCTTGACATGCCTTGAATTGTGATGTGTTTACTGTTTGAAAGTTAAACTGGGACCAAAACGTTTATTTTAGCAGATTATACTGCATTATATTTATTTTTTCCTTGTGGTGGCTCCATGAAAATGTTGAGATATGTTTATTGTTCAGAGAAAGCAGATTTCAAGATGTTTACATTGCACTTACTTTAACTCTCTTGTTGAATTCTGAGGTGACAAGGGGATTTCTGTTTAAAATTCATATCTGATTCTATCAGATTATGTTTGTGTTTTGTCTGTGGGCTTTTTCTGATGATTCAATACATTTGTGTTGGCAAAAAGTGTTCTTAAATAAATACTGGATACTTTGGAAATGGTTTCTTATTTATTTTTTGTGAAAACGGAGGACACTTCCCTCTCTTTCTAATGTAGTGGATCAATTTTAGATTATACTGATGCTAATGTGTTTTGTTTTCATATCATCATAAGCAAGTGAGTGGCCTTGACAAGAGGCTATAGTGGTGCACTTGTAGTTCTACGAGCATTTACACATTTGTACATCAAAATGCATTTGATGATTGTTAAATATTGAAGTATGGGGTATATTTACCCCATTCCTGGAATTTATTCTGTAGTTTGCCAGATTATAGGGATCCTGGGGTTGTGATGATGGGGCCCTTGAATATTGTTGCCCAGGGTACAATGAAGTGTTCATCTGGCCCTGTACTTGGGGGATTAGACTTTTGGTAGAACAAAAGGTATCTGATGATATATAAAAGGAAAAAAAAGAGAGAAAACAAAGAGAGAAGGCAGCTTGGTTGGTTTGTTGAATTCTGGCCGCTGTGTCACGTGTTCCCACTCGACCTGTTTGCACATGGTACTGACGGCCCTCCAGCCACCATTTGAACGTGAGATGTGCTCTGCCTGTTTGCACTCGGTACTGGAATAACGGAGCTCGGCAGTCTGGAGGACACGCTTCACCACAGTTACTGGAAGGATTTGCTGGCGCAGTACACATACAGTACAGGCCAAAAGTTTGGACACACCTTCTCATTCTTTGCATTTTCTTTATTTTCATGACTCTTTACATTGTAGATTCTCACTGAAGGCATCAAAACTATGAATGAACACATGTGGAATTATGTACTTAACAAAAAAGTGTGAAATAACTGAAAACATCTCTTATATTCTAGTTTCTTCAAAGTAGCCACCCTTAGCTCTGATGACTGCTTTGCACACTCTTGGCATTCTCTTGATGAGCTTCAAGAGGTAGTCACCTGAAATGGTTTCCTAACAGTCTTGAAGAAGTTCCCAGAGATGCTTAGCACTTGTTGGCCCTTTTGCCTTCACTCTGCGGTCCAGCTCACCCCAAACCATCTCGATTGGGTTCAGGTCCGGTGACTGTGGAGGCCAGGTCATCTGGCGCAGCACTCCATCACTCTCCTTCTTAGTCAAATATCCCTCACACAGCCTGGAGGTGTGTTTGGGGTCATTGTCCTGTTGAAACATAAATGTTGGTCCAACTAAACGCAAACCGGATGGAATGGCATGTCACTTCAGGATGCTGTGGTAGCCATGCTGATTCAGGTTGCCTTCAATCTTGAATAAATCCCCAACAGCGTCACCAGCAAAGCACCCCCACACAATCACACCTCCCCCTCCATGCTTCACGGTGGGAACCAGGCATGTAGCATCCATCCGTTCACCTTTTCTGCGTCGCACAAAGACACGGCGGTTGGATCCAAAGATCTCAAATTTGGACTCATCAGACCAAAGCACAGATTTCCACTGGTCTAATGTCCATTCCTTGGGTTTCTTGGCCCAAATAAATCTCTTCTGTTTGTTGCCTCTTCTGAGCAGTGGTTTCCTAGCAGCTATTTGACCATGAAGGCCTGATTCACGCAGTCTCCTCTTAACAGTTGTTGTAGAGATGTGTCTGCTGCTAGAGCTCTGTGTGGTATTCATCTGGTCTCTAATCTGAGCTGCTGTTAATTTGCGATTTCTGAGGCTGGTGACTCAGATGAACTTATCTTCAGCATCAGAGGTGACTCTTGGTCTTCCTTTCCTGGGGCGGTCCTCATGTGAGCCAGTTTCGTTGGAGCGCTTGATGGTTTTTGCGACTGCACTTGGGGACACATTCAAAGTTTTTGAAATTTTCTAGACTGACTGACCTTCATTTCTTAAAGTAATGATGGCCACTCGTTTGTCTTTACTTAGCTGATTGGTTCTCGCCATAATATGTATTCTAACAGTTGTCCAATAGGGCTGTCAGCTGTGCATCAACCTGACTTCTGCACAACACAACTGATGGTCCCAACCCCATCAATAAGGCAAGAAATTCCACTAAGTAACCCTGACAAGACACACCTATGAAGTGAAAACCATTTCAGGTGACTACCTCTTGATGCTCATCAAGAGAATGCCAAGGGTATGCAAGGCAGCCATCAGAGCTAAGGGTGGCTACTTTGAAGAAACTAGAATATAAGAGATGTTTTCAGTTATTTCACACTTTTTTGTTAAGTACATAATTCCATATGTGTTCATTCATAGTTTTGATGCCTTCAGTGAGAATCTACAATGTAAATAGTCATGAAAATAAAGAAAATGCGAAGAATGAGAAGGTGTGTCCAAACTTTTGGCCTGTACTGTACACGGTAATTTTGTTCTGTTATTTTTTTTTTTTTTTACTTCCTTGTACGAGTTAACTTTATGCTGCCGTTCATCGGGCTGTTTGAATTGTACACGTGTAGCGCAAAGGCTGAAATGTGGTAAACGTTAGCTTAGAGTTTACAAACCTTAGTACTAGCTTTCATGCAGCATGGTTCAGAAAAAAATCCTACCATGTTACTTGATAGTTGTTGTTAAATCGCTATGTAAAGACGACTGCTGGGTCTAAAAGTTTATGTGACTGTTAACTTGTTAACGTTAGCTAATACAACTGTGCCTTTCAAACGGGAGCTACATTACTCTTGTATTTTTCTTCGGTAAGTTAACTAATGTTAAAACAATTGTAAAGCAAATAATGAGGTGCGACTTGACTGAACAATATTTAAGAGGGAATGTCCATGAAAATTTAAGCTTGTAGACTTTCCATGTAAGATAGTACTAGCTGTAAGCTAAACTTGGCTTGAGCCTAATTTGGCACTCTTGGTCACTTTCTCCACTCTGCTAGGTTATTAAGAAAAATCTCAATTCATTTGGTCAGTGAAAAGTGTCATTTAATACTAGTCATCGACAGAAAAAAACAAGCTTACTGCCTAGACTTTGACCAACTTTAACTGTTGAAATTAAGGTGAAATTAATGAATTAATGAAGGTGAAATTATGTGGAAATGTAAATTGTGTATGTTTTCTACTGCCATTCAAATACAGTTAGTGAGACATTACAGACTCTACCATGGCCAGTATTCCACAGTTTCAACTTTACCTTGCTTGTATACCAATTGCATGTGCATATTTACTACTTTTAACTCATTGAAGGTACATTTGTCGAGATTACAATCAATGAAAAGAGCGGTAGGTAGAGATGGCCATGATTTGACATCTAATCAGGCATTTCATTGCCCTGTGTGTGATTTTAAGCAGCCATTTGTTGAGAGGGACATGTTTAGTCATCTAAGGAGACATTTAAGAAGGAAAGAAATGGTGTCATGTCCATTTAGAGCTTGCAATTTTAAAACTAATGTTTATTCCACATACAATGCACACAAATGCAGAGAACATCAGAATGCATCAGACTATGATGTAGCAGTTGTGGTACAAAATGAACTAGATGTTTCCCAGGATAGTGACATTGAACATGATCCTGTAGAGCATTCAGATGACAGTGAATCTGCCCCAGTAGCAGGCAGTAGCACTGAGGAATTAGCAGAGCAGTTACAGTACAATCTGGCTGCTTTCTTCTTGAAAATGCAAACTATTCTCCATGTATCACAGAGGGCAACACAGGGACTCATTGAGCACATTGATCAGTTGTTTTCACTGTCAGAACCTGTTGTCAGAGAATCTGTAATCAAGACACTGGAAAAACATAACTGTACTTTTACTGACACTCTTGTAAATGAAATTGTCCTGGCAGTTTCAGAGAGTAATGTCTTGCATAAATCTGTTACTTCTGAAGGACCTCTGTCAACAGCTAAGAGGAGAAAATCTTATTTAGAGGAGACGTTTCCATTTGTTAAGCCTGTAGAGTACTTTATTGAGTCATCACAGCATACCTACATGTATGTGCCCATTCTCACATCTTTGCAGCTGTTGTTGCAGAAACCAGATGTACTTGAGAAGGTCAAAGAAACAACATCACATTCACCTGGACAGTATTTGTCATACTGTGATGGCTCCTACTATAAGGAAAATCGGCTTCTTTCAGATGAGGGTCAAAAATTATCAATAATTCTGTATTTTGATGATTTTGAAATCGCAAATCCTTTAGGAACATCAAAAAAGGTGCACAAAATATGTGCAGTATACTGGACATTAGCTAACATTCCAGTTAAGTATCGCTCAGTACTCCACTCTACTCAGCTTGCCCTTTTGTGCAAATCAAATGATGTATGACAATTTGGATATGAGAAAGTTTTTGCTCCTCTGTTGAGTGACCTAAAAACTCTTGAGGAAGTGGGTGTCTACATTGAAGCAGTTGGCGACTGTCTCAAAGGCACGATCTACTCTGTTGTGGCTGATAACGTTGCTGCCCATGGGTTAGCTGGTTTCAGAGAGAGTTTCAGGTCAACATATTTCTGTAGATTTTGTCTTGCCACCCAGACAGAAATGCAGACATCAGATGTGATAACTGTTGGTTTTGAGATGAGATCCAAACATTTCCATGATACACTGGTTCAAGAGGTACAGACCAATGACAGCTAAGAGAATTATGGTGTTAAACGGAGTTGTGCTCTGTCTGAACATCTCTCTTATTTCCATCCTATCACAGGATTTCCACCAGATATCCTGCATGACCTGTTTGAAGGTGTGGTTCCTGTGGAGTTGGCATACTGCTTGAAAGGTTTGATTGCAAAGAGATTTTTCACTTTGGAAGAACTGAATAAAGCAGTCCTGTCCTTTCCCTTCCAACATTCTGATAAGGTTGACCGCCCTCACCCAGTTCCTCAGAATTTTGCCAGTCGAGGAACAATTGGTGGGAATGGGCATGAGAACCACACTCTGCTTAGACTGCTACCTGTTCTCATTGGCTTCAGAGTGCCAGAGGGGGACAAAATATGGGAGGTGCTAATGGAATTAAAAGATGTAGTTGAGCTTGCTGTGTCTCATACTTTCACAGATGATACCATTCAGTACATGGCCTGTAAGATTTCCGATCACAGGCAGCTGCTTCAGGAAGTCTTCCCCAACTTAAGATTACGGCCAAAACACCATTACATTGAACATTATCCTTATCTGATAAAGTGTTTTGGTCCTCTGGTGCATCTCTGGACAATGAGATTTGAGGGGAAGCACAAAGTTTTCAGGAAAATAGTTCGTGACACTCATAACTACAAAAATGTGTTAAAAACTTTGGCAGAGAGACATCAATACATGATGGCATTCTATCTGTCATCACAGAGATTTTTCAAGCCACCAGTACAGACTTCAAATGTGGAGTCTGTGTTTGTTGAGTCATTGCCTGCTGATACACATGCATTCATATCAAGCATCACAGACAGCAACAGTGTATATGGCACAAAACAAGCAACCATTCAAGGCACAACTTTCGGGGTAGGCATGTTTGTTTGTAGTGGGACACATGCTGCATTGCCTGAGTTTAAAGAGATCAGAAACATATTGCTTTTTGGAAATGATATCTTCTTTCTATTGAAAGATTATGAGACCTGGTATGTTGAGCATTTGCAGTCATATGAGCTAACAGATCATAAAGACACGAGGCACTCGGTGAAATCCCTGAGTCAGCTAACTGACCAGATGCCACAGATAGCCTACAAAGCTTCAAGCAAACTTATTCTCACAACTAAACATTTCATTCCAGTGTCTGAGTAAAGGAGCAGCACCACACCAAGCAGCCATCCTGAGCCCTATTCTCCCATGGAGGCTGAATGTCATCTGAACCTTTTCTAGGAACAAAAGAGGGCAAACACAACAACATAAGTAAGGTCATTTCTATTGTCTACTATGACCCATATAATATAGGTACATGTATTATGTTAGCATTTTACAAAAGTCAAAAAATGACAAGCTGGACTACATGTCTGTTTAACTGTTGCTGCAAACTAGTAAGAAAAAGAATGTGTTCAGTTGTGTTATTAAGTTTTGGTCTAATATTAAGGAAGCTGTAGATACATTGATGTGTATGTAGTGAGGAGCTAGTGAAAAGGAGAGCATTGACCAAGAGAAGCTGTGTTTTATGTGTGTGTTTCAGGTGTCCCTAACACAGTGCAAATGGAAGTGACTGATGTTCTTAAACTAAGAGTCATCCTTGATGATGTCAACGCTGAGAGGCTCACTTTGCCTTTACGTCCAGAGACTGCAAATGCCCTCATATCTG
The DNA here is from genome assembly GCF_902148855.1 of Sphaeramia orbicularis. Classification (NCBI taxonomy): domain Eukaryota; kingdom Metazoa; phylum Chordata; class Actinopteri; order Kurtiformes; family Apogonidae; genus Sphaeramia; species Sphaeramia orbicularis. The sequence continues at coordinate 6,345,576 of NC_043973.1, forward strand.
AGGTGAAAAATAAGCTGAACTTGGACTATAACCTTCGTCTTCAGTTTCAAGACCCAGAGTTTGACAATGCCCTGTGCAATTTAGTTAACATAGAGGACCTACCATCTAAGGCAACCATTAAAATAGTTAGAATTGTTGAGTCAGATCCGAGTTCAACCAGCACAGATGATACTGTGTTACTGTCTGATAACACAGACTCACCAGAGCGACTTTGCAGATGGCCAGCAATCTTTATTGTTCCAAATTTCTCATATGAGGTGGAGCATACTCTGAGAGAGGGCAACACTGCATTTATGAGAGAGGGGAAAACTATCAGGTTGACCAGGGATCAAAAGCACAACATATTGGATGTTATGGCAGCTGAAATATATAAGTATAAAGCATATCCAAGTACCCAGCATATTGGCTTGGCTGCAGAGGCTCTGGTGAGCAAACACCCCTGCTTGAAAGAAAAAGGTTCCAGAAGAGGCTATGAGGGTGGCAGAACAGCCTACGCTTCAAGATGGGCAACTACAGAAGTAAACTGAGCAGGGCTGGAAGAAAGGATGTGGCTGTAAATGCAGGGAAGCGCAGCAGGACCAATCCAGAGGGTGCAGCATCCAGAGCCAGCATCAAAAGACCCAGAAGAGGGAAAGTCAACTTCCTTCCCAATTACCCCCATAGAGAAACTAAGCAGACTTTGGAGACCCAGAGGCTTGTGATTGTCGAACAGTTCAAGAGGACATCAGCAGATAGAGACATGATTCTCATCCACCAACATATGCAACGCACCTTTGCACTTAGGCATGAAGAAATTGTGCATTGTGCTCCTCCCATTGCTGAACTGAAAGACAGATGGCCTGCACTCTTTTGTGAAGCACAAGTGAGTAACATCTCAAAACTGACACTTAAAAAGTTGACAAGACATATTGCCAAAATCATCATTGAATTGAGTAATTTAATATGGTATTTGTGTTTGAAAATGTCTCGACAAATTCAGTTTTACAATCTTAGTTTGCTTTTGTTTTTCGTGTAGCTCTACAGTGAATTCCATAGGATCACCAATCAAAATCTACCATTCTCCTTCTTTGCTGCACTTGACAAGTACACACCCCAGCTGCTAAAGCTCTACAGAAAGAGGAAGACCAGCAGTTTTGCTCAGAAGATGAAAGCAGTTTTGATGGCATATGAGGAACAGGTTTGTTATTTGTTTGTTCTTCATTTTATACATTACATTTTTGTTGAATGTGAATAGTAAATCCTAATATTCCCCTACACATACATTGTCTTTGTGCAACAGGACAAGAACGACATCAGTGCAGCTAGAACAGCAGCCCTGGCCGGCCTACCACTGTACTTAAAGGAGGATTCATCAGAGGTCTTTAAAATTTGCAAGGTACTTGTGTGTTCTTCTCTTCTGAAGTTAAAATCCCAGTGTGTGAGGATCACTTTACATACATTTTTAAAATGTGCATAAACATTAGGTCCCATCATGTACATTAAGATTAATTTAACAGGTAGGGTTGTGCCGATGGATGATGTCATCGTCCATGGCAGAAAAAAAAAGACAATGTAATTGTCCATTGCAATGTTTCACTGTGGACGTTCTTGATGGCCAATTTGACACACCGCCCAACCCTATTAACAGGTTAATCTGCACCCAAATTTGAAACATAATTTCAAAGTTTGTAAAATAACTGACCATCAAATGCTAGCTTTTCACGCTGCATGCCTTAGAGCTCAATTCTGATTTATTGCTCAGATCTAATTTTTTTTGTTTTAGCTGTTGACATCATATTTTAGCATAGACTAGAACTCCTCCATCATTACATGGAAAGACAAATTGAGAGTAGTAAACATGAAATATCTAAATAAGTACTCTTAGCTTGGTGTAAAATTTAATTATGAAACACCACGTTGCTGAATTACATTGAATTATGGCTCAGCATTTCTTTTTTGATATTCCTTCAGCCTTTTAATAAGCTTAATGATTTGTATTCGTGTGTGAAGCAACCCAGGAGGGGGCAGTGGCTCTGGTGGCAGTGGTGAATGAGGAGGAGGTGCCTGCAGGAGTTCCCTTTGAAACCCAGCACGTTATGATTGTCCTCGAGGATCAGGTTGTAATGTCTCACAGATCTTGGACTGATGCACTGGTTATTTTGTTTGGACTAGTTTATGCCCTCCATTTCAGCTACCCTGAGAAGCTAAGTGGCTTCTTTGAATTCATCCAAGTCATCCTCTTAGATCTTGATGATGGGAGAAAGCAGCTCAAACCTAAGTTACAGGCTTTGAGAAATGAGCTGGAGTAAGTTATCAACAGGCTTCATTGCTGAAGGTCAACAGTTTCCAAAAAATATCTCTTGGCTTGCATGCCGCTTGCCAAAAACTGTTGTCAGGTCTAATTTTGTTCTGTTGACCTTCAAATACTGTGCAAATTGCAGGAGTTGTTTAATAGTCTTAAATATAATGCATGTTTGCTTTGGTTGTGTGATATCTCCACGCTTTTTGCACTACACATAAAATACCATTGATTGTCATGTGTATTTGTATGCAGTTCCTTTATTTTTTTGTAGTGCTAAGTAGTTTTATTTTTAAGTGTAAGGAAAAGACAAAATGGGCTGAAACTGTTCAAGTATTAGGCTCTTGTTTCCGTTGTCAGTGTCCAAAATGTTTACTAAAGTTGATAATTAAGACCTCATAACAGAATAAAGACCCGTTTGAGTTCCTGTTGAATACACATATGGTATATATTGTTTTATGTCAAGTTAATAGACTTTGATCAGAGGCTGCACATAGTGATATTAATGTGAGGGTGAAGTCTCTTTGATGGGGTATTTTTTTTTTTTTTTTTTGGAGACTTTATCAATATAGTCAGAGAGAAACAAAAGTGGTCAGAGGAGTACCTTTTGAGAACTGAACTTAGAAATGTTTTGAAACTGAAATGTTATGTATTCAGTAATGAATGTTAAGCTTTCAACTAAATAAATGGTTCAAGTTGTGTCACATAACTAAAGTTTGTATTGTGTTAATCCACCTTAAATGGTTTAAGGCAATCAGTTTCCTCAAATGAATTGAGTAGCTATATGTTGTTAGAACTAGAATGTAATAATTTACTTTAGTGGAAGGAAAATGAGTAATTTTAACTTACTTGGTAACATTTATTTAAAGAAATTCCATTTAAGTTAGTTTTACTTAATTCAGATGAATTCAGTTAACGCATTTTTAATATGTTGGTAGAAATGTTACATTTGAATGTAACATACTTATTAGTTTTATGTTCCATTAACTGAGTGGAAAGGTACTGTGAACTTTATTTTCCCAAGTTACCTTAACAATAAACAATTGAGTTATTTGAACTTAAATCAAAGAATTATTGATAATTGATTTGTTTAAGTTAATAAACTTAAATGGTTTAAGGCAATCGGTTTCCTCAAATGGTTTGAGTTGAACTAACTCATCAGGTTTTGCAGTGGTTGGAAACAAGTTATTTAACCATTCCTGATGGAGTTAAGTAGCTTCTCTTGAAGAACATAAAGACTGGACAATGCAAGGATTCAATGGGTTCCTTGGGTTTGTGAAAGACTGATTCGGGGAGCATAACATAAGTTTTACACATGGATTGACCACCAGGTCTAGAGTCCAGACCTAAACCCCACTGAGAATCTTTGGGATGTGCTGGAAAATACTTTGCAGTGGTTCCACTCTCCCATAATCAGTACAAGGTCCTTGTGTGTGTGTGTGTGTGTGTGTGTGTGTGTGTGTGTGTCTGGGGGGTGGGGGGCAGCTGTGGATGGAAATAAATGTTGTGACATTTACTGTGTCATTACTCATTCTGCCTTTCAGAATATAAGTGGATACAGAAATAATAATTATATTTTTCTTATTGCCCTCTTTTGTCTTTCTTTTGATCAGCATTGATTTGTTCATCAGTTTGTGATATTAAACAAGTGTATATACAATACGTACACATGCAAATTGACAATATGCACAAACAAAGATTCACACTCTGCTTCTTGTCTTCTTCCTACCATAAATACACTTAAATCCATGTCCACTCAAACACCCATTTTTTTACTCACCATCTCATCCTTTCCTCTCCACTTCCTATGTATCTTTCTATGGTATAGATTCTATTTTATGAATGTTTTTTTGACACTCACACAGACACTCCTGTACCTATAGCTTAGCTCACTCTACATCACAAGCTGGAAAATGGCTTGACAGTGAATCCCAATGTAACTGTCTCCCCTTTGTAGTCAGAGTGATGAGCATGAAACAATTCTCCTGACAGCCTCGACACAATGCTGCTCCACCAGCAGCCAGTCTCAGTTTGAGTCTCTATCGTGCCAGTCAAAGCACCCAGTGAGAACATCACTATGTCCAGAAAAATGCAAGGTGGTCATGTGTAAAATATATTTCAAATATTTGAAAATACAAATTTATGATTATGAACTGTTCACATAATGTACATATATGTCCAAATGCATTAGTGACATTAGTGATATAATCTATGGCAGCAAATTGCCTTTCTTTTCTAAATACATTAGTCTAGCAAGTCAGGTTTAAGAAACACACAACTGCGGGAATTTACTACTGTCATGTTTTACATTCTACTGTGGTGATCCAAATAATGCAAACAGTTTTTGTGCTTGAATTAATTTGAAGACTTTCTCTGCAAGTCTTAATCAATGTATAGACCAGGAGTGGCCAACCCCGGTCCTGGAGAGCTGCTACCCGGCATGTTTAAGATGTATACCCCTTCCAACACACCTGATTCAAATGATAAGCCTATCATCAAGCTCTGTAGAAGCCTGACAACAATCGTCAGGTGTGCTGGAAGAGGGAAACATCTATAACATGCAGGATAGTGGCTCTACAGGACCAGGGTTGGCCACCCTTGGTCTAGACCAACATTTTCTACTTTTGTTACATCATATACATTTGATCTAGTTAGTTGGTTTCACATTGCGAGTTTGCAAGTGCACTATATATAACTGTGACTGCAACTGCTACATGTGATATTACATATTCAAAATACTCAGTGTTTAAATGGTAAATCATGACAACAGTACTGAAAGGCAACCGTGTCATGGAGGCAGCAAAGCCCAATGCGGGTCAATGACTTGGCACTAATATTGATTTAGTTGAATTTAAAAAGATTCAGAGTTGAAAATGAACTTAGAAATTACCGTCATGCTAGTGCGCAGGTGTACGATGTAGATGTTTTTGGCTCATGCTCTCCGCCACAACCTGACTACATTTGCATTAAACCCTTTTAAATATTCTCATGGGCCGATATTTTTTGGCTCTGTGCTTCTCTCAATCGTAGTAGATTACAAACGTGAACAATGCCGAAGCCAAACCTCAAAGGACAACTAAGAACCATCGAAGGCTATGTTAGTGGGGCTAATGCTAGCGGGGCTAATGCTAATGATGGCAGCCAAAGTGATCTCTCTGCTAAAACCTCAAGAAGATAAAGCATTAACTAAGTGCAAGGAGATGTGGAGGGAAATGTCTGAGTCTATCCTGTGGGGCATCAGTGATCGTTTTGATGCTTTTGAGACAAAGCTCCAAGCCCTTCTCTCGGTACAGACTGATCTGCAAAAGCGTGTGGTCGATCAAGAACAAGCTACGAGCGCCATTGATGTGTATGTGGAGGGACTGGAAGCCAAGTTTATTGATTTAACAAAGTACTTGAATCAACTTCAAACCAAACTACAGGACCTGGAGGCCTGCTCTCGTAGGCACAATATTAAGATTGTCGGCATTGAGGAAGGGGCTGAAAAAGGCAGACCTACCGAGTTCATCTCCACACTTATTCCTGAGCTGCTGGGCAAAGAACATTTCCCGCATCCAGTGAAAGTAGACCGAGCACATTGCTCTTTGCAGCCAAAGCCGGCTCCTGGTACCAAGCCACGCATCATTATGGCCAGAATCCATCACTTTCAGGTGAAAGAACTGATCCTACATCGCAGCAGAATGCAACCCATGGAGTACAAGGGGAATAAAGTTTTGATTTTTCCGGACTACACCAGTGAAGTCATGACCCAGCGCCGCGCTTTCCGAGATGTGATGTAAGCTCTATGGAATGGAGGAATCAAGCATACGTTACATTACCCAGCCAGGCTTCATGTTTACAGCTGTGACAAGGATGTGCCGGTCATCTTTAATGACCCGGAAGAAGCGGCTCGTTTTTTGGAGGAGAGCAGAATGGATGAGAGAGAGTAAAAGGACACAACAGTTAGGTTTCACAATGATGCCTGTGTACACTTTACAAGGTGGGATTATTCATTAACTAATAAACTAAAAAGTATGTTTCGGTCTGACAGTGTTTAAGACGGTCATATTCATTTTGATTGCATTTAGTATTGATGGAATCCTTTAGTATTGGCGCAGTTATCTTCTAAACCTTGTATGTTTATTTGCATTTTTCTAATGGGTTGCATAATTACAATTTAACATACAAATGCTTTTTTGTGGTGGAAGGGTTGCGTTTAGGATTACTACGATTTGTCCGGCAGCTCCTGTTCAGGTAAAGGGATTGACATGCATCATGTTCAGGGGGACGCAGCTGTGGGAGCAAGGGTGGGAAAGGAAATGTTCTGTGTGTTTCTGTTGTTGTGGCTCAGATGTGTGGCTAATATTTTTTGTTTCATAACTACTCGTTCTGTTGTAGTGACTTATCTCTGGCTCTCAACTGTACTTGTTCTTGAATTAAATTTTTTCTCAGAGGTCAATTGAGTAGTATACAAGTAGGAGGAAGAGATTTAGTGTTTGTGTCATGGAACATTAAGGGGCTTGGTAGTGCAGTCAAAAAGGGAAAAGTTTTTAAACATTTAAAATCTTTATCAGCAGATATAATTTTCCTGTAAGAGACTCACATTAAAACCAGTGTACAACATAAATTGAAGTGCAACTGGATATCTCAAATATACCAATCACCATTTACCTCTCACGCTCATGGGGTGGCCATTCTATTTAAAAAGAATGTTCCGTTTAGGTTAACATCCATGGTCAAGGACCCTCTGGGCAGGTATATATTGGTCTCTGGTACAATAAACTCAATTTCGCCTACCCTCCTTAACTTGTATATACAAATACAGATGAGCCAAATTTTTTTAAGAAAGTTTTTGATATTTTACCAGATGACAATGACTCAAACATTATTGTTGCAGGAGATTTAAACTGTTACTTGGATCCCTACCTAGACAGATTGTCCTCACGCCCGCCTCCAGAAATTTCATCAGTACAACTTCTAAACAATTTACTTAAGTCCAGGAATTTAGTTGATATTTGGAGAATTCAGCACCCTACTGATAGGGATTATTCATTTTATTCCAACGTTCACAAGTCCTACAGTAGAATAGACTACTTGACGAGCTCTAATCTCATCTCTCATATTACCAATTCAAGGTATCATAACATGAATTTCTGATCATAGTCCCTTAACTATGTCGCTGAATCTTTCTTTCCCCAAACAAGCTTATTCATGGCATTTTAATCCGAACCTTCTGAGTGACGACAGCTTTGTAAAAAGTATCACTGCTAAATTGAAAGACTTTGTAGACATAAATGATAATGGAGAAGTTTCCGATTCTACACTTTGGGAAACACTTAAGGTTGTTTTACGTGGTGACATAATCTCCTACACATCAGCTCTTAAAAGAGAGAAAGAGAGGCGCCTTTCAGAGATTAATTGTGCTCTTACGACACTAGAGAGAAAATACCAAGGTTCAAAATCATCAGATGACTACAGAGAAATATTGAAGCATAAGTGTGAATATAATGGCATCTTGAGTAGTCAGATAAATACTCTATCACTAAAATTAAGGCAAAAACACTTTGAACTGGGGGATAAACCTGGTAAATTGCTGGCTCGACAACTAAAGGGTGCCCAAGCTTCCAGAATGATTCATAATATTAAATCTAAGTCAGGCACTCTTTTAACTAACCCAGCAGATATCAATCGGCGCTTCAGAGAGTTTTACTGTGAGCTTCACTCATCAAAACACAATGTTACTCAATCTGATCTTTATGATTTCTTTGACCCTCTCATACTGCCAAGGCTGAGCAATGTTGCTAAAAGTAACCTTGATGCTGACTTTACACTGCAAGAAGTTGTCACAGCTATAAAATCATTTCCATCGGGTAAGGCAGCTGGTCCTGACGGTTTCAGCTCTGAATTTTATAAAAGATTCTGTGACGTCCTCGCTCCACTTTTACTCCAAATGATACGAAATTCTAAAAATGAAAAAAAAATCTGCCCAAAACCCTTTATGGAACTAATATTTCTGTCATTTTAAAAAAGGGCAGGGATGAAACTGACCCCGCTAGCTTCAAGCCAATTGCACTTCAAAATTTTGGCCAGAAAGTAATTACAAAAATCTTAGCAACTTGATTAAACAAGTATTTGGACTCTATTATTCACTCTGACCAGACTGGGTTTATCCCTGGTAGACTCTCTTTTTCAAATGTCAGATGCCTCCTCAATACCATCTACGCTGACCACAGCAATGTTAAAGGGGCAGCAGTGTTGTCCCCTGATGTACACAAAGCCTTCGACCAGGTCAAATGGCCTTATATGTTTGAGTCATTGCGCAGGTTTGGATTTGGTGAAATATTTATTTCATGGGTAGAACTGATATATAAAAGTCCATCATGTTCTGTCTTGACAAATGGTGATAAGTCTGCCGTTTTCCCACTGCAACGATCAGTTCAACAGGGCTGTCCTCTCTCCCTGGCACTCTTTGCTATTGCGCTGGAGCCTCTTGCCGTGAGAGTAAGAGAGCACCCACAGATAAAGGGACTTGAGGTTGGAGGTGTGGAAACAATTATTAGTTTGTATGTTGATGATGGAATTATGTATTTAAAATATGCTGAAGAGTCAGTCCCCATACTTCTTAATTTAGTCACCTCTTTTGGCAAAATATCCGGTTACACTATAGATTGGTCAAAGAGTGAGTTTATGCCTCTTTCTACTCTATACTCAATAGGTTTTCTAGACAGTGTTCAATTTAAAGTGGTACATGATCATTTCAGTTATCTTGGTTTAACTATACCTAAAAATCCAAATTTGATATTTAAGATAAATTTTGCTGAGTTCTTGTCAGCGCTTAAACAGAACATTGAATGTTGGAAAATCTTACCTCTATCAATGGTTGGTCGCATAAACTCAATCAAACTGGTCTCTCTTCCCATATTTATTTATTTATGTCAAAATCTCCCTGTATATCTGACCATGGCCTTCTTCAAAAATTTAGATTCAATTATTCTTCCCTATGTCTGGAATAATAAAAATCATAGAATTTCGAAAATACACTTACAGAAACCTAAAGTGAACGGCGGACTAGGTCTGCCGGTCTTTAAACATTATCACTGGGCTGCTAACATGAGGGCATTGATGTTTTGGCGACAAGGCGCTCTAGACAACCTTAGTACCAATACCCCTTTGTGGCTGAGGCTGGAGGCCAGCTCTGCAAGTAACTCCTCCTTGCCAGCCATGCTTTTCTGCAAGTTTGAAAAAACAGGTTCCCTTAAAGATCAAGGTTTTGTGGTAAAACAGTCTGTCAGAATTTTGAATCAGATCAGGAAATTTTTAACACTGCTGGAGACCTCTGTACAAACACCTATATGTTTCAATCACTTCTTTTTGCCCCCTTGGCATAAGTCTTATGGTGACTGGAGGAAGAAGGGCTTGGTCTCAATTGAAAATATGTACATCAATGGTGAATTTGCATCTTTCAATTAACTAAAGAGACAATATAACCTATCTAACTCTCACTTTTTTCGGTATTTACAGGTCAGACATTACATCATATCTAAAATCCCAAATTACAAAAGGAGCAAGAGATCTATAATGAGCTGAAAAGCCCTTCTTCCTCCAGACATCTCATCTCAAAATTTGTACACTTGTTTGATGAATGTATTGAAGCAGATAGTGTGAAAATAAGATATGCTTGGAGAGAAGAGATCAGCATTGAATCAACTGAATCTATGTGGGGGCCCCCTGCCCGGGGAGACAGTTGGCTCCTGGGCTCGTGGGGCTTGGGGACCGGCACCTCGGCTGCCCCTGGGTGGCCGGCCCCCGGGGGTGGGGGGGTGGCTGGCGTCCCTGGCCCCCTGGGGCCTGTGCTCGGCTGCTGTGGGGCCTCTGGCAGGGGCCCCCCTCGACCATCTTCAGGGCGGGTGCACTGTCACTTCTCAGGGGGGCAGGCTGGATCTGAGGCATCTGCTGGTTGGCCGGGCCTTGGGGCCCTCTTGGTCAGTCCCTGATCCTTGGAGGGAGGGCGGTTGCGGTTGCATGCCTGTGTTCTTCACCTCAGTCTGTTTGCCTTGTTCACTCCATCACAGCAGATGAATGTGAACAACTGATGTGTGGATTTGTTACTGGTATTATTTGTTATAGGTATTATTTATGCGGACGTGGTATACGATATTTTGTTCATACTTTCTTTTCTTTCTTCCCTCTCTTGGGTCTGGCCTTGAGGGGGGCTTGTGCATTCCGATGACCCTGGAGAGCGATACCGTCGGGAGCTTGCTCCTGGTAGGGTCACCCTAGGCGGGCTGGTTTCCAGGATAGTTTCCAGACAAACAAAGACCCCAGCGCATGGGTACGCTAGGAGGTGGCAGCCCCACCAACCGACTATCCTGCGGAGGGCTAATAACCCACCCAGGAGAAACCCCTTTTGTTACGAAACTGACCAGAAAAAGAAGCCGGACTGCCCACGACCAATGAGTATGGATCAACCTTCGTCATAGGACCCGTGTCGCCACATGGAATGTCCAGACACTCCTTCGCCCCGGAGCTGCCACCCTGCTGTCTTGAGTGCTCTGCCACTATAACATCACCTTGGCAGGGCTCTGTGAAGTTCGATGGCAAGGCAATGGTGAAACAACAGCAGGCAACCATTGCTACATCTGGAGTGGCCCCGAGAGACGGACAGGCCTTTATGGCGTGGCACTTGCCATCCCAAAGGCCCTCCGTAGGAGCCTCATCAGCTGGACACCTCTGAGCAACAGACTGTTGTCTGCCTGCTTTCTCCACCAACACGACAAGTTGACAGTAATTGTTGCCTATGCCCCCACAGATGTCGCTGATGAGGATGCGAAGGTGCCTTCTTTGACCAACTCCATCAGGCTGCCGGCCAAGCCCCACCACACGACATCACCATCATCCTCACAGATGCCAGTGCCACTCTGTCCAGCTATGATCGGCCCACAGGCTCACCTGTCGGAACAACTTTGCAGACAGGTCCACAAACAACAATGGTAACCGCCTTCTCCTTCTCTGCCACTACAACAACCTCTGCGTCACTGATACCTGGTTTCCTCGTAAACTCATCCATCACTGGACATGGTACAGCCCAGATGGCAGAACCAGGAAAACGCTGGACCACATCATCATCTCTCGACGCTGGAAGTCGTCTGTCACCATCTGCCATGTGTACAGAGGAGCAGGGCTTGGCAGCACTGACCATCATCTGCTGGTGGCCCAGCTTAAGCTAAAGCTGCAAGCCAACCAGCACACCAAGACTCAGCCTCACCTGGACTCCCTCTTACTCAGCGACCCAAACATCGCCACAGACCTCAGTGGCTCCATCTGCCGTACCTTCAATGACCTGGCCTCTGACAAAGTGACCGGCTGGACGACCTTCAAGAAGAGTGTCATCCAGTCAGCTCACAATGTCCTCGGATGCTCACAATCTTCCCTGAAAAAACCTTGGATATCGGAGAAGACACTCAACATCATTGACCAGCGGTGTGAGGCCCAGCTCTGAGGTGACCTGACAGAGTACCGGCAACTGAACCGCCTCCGCAATGTGGCTATAGCTGAGGACAGGGAGAAGTTCTGGAAAGCAGAAGCCAAACATCTAGAGTCCGCAGCCAACAACAACAACATGAGCCGTGTCTTCAGTTTGCTGCACCAAACCCATAATGGCCCATGCATCAAGATAGCCCTGGTGAAAGATTCTGATGGCAACCTCATAACAACTGAAACAAACCGCCTCAAATGCTGGAAAGAGCACTTCAGCCTCCTCCTGCAGGACGGTACCATCCCGGCTGATCCCACCATGCTACCGGCCGCAAACGCTGCAGCCCCTAGTGACGCCTGTAGTACAGACCCTGTTACACCCGAGGAAGTCAGAGCTGCCCTGAAAAAACTCAACAACAGGAAGGCCCCCGGCATCTGTGCAATAACCGCTGAGGTGTTAAAATCTGGCGGGGACAGCATCGTCAAGTGGCTTACCCATATTATAAACCAGGTGTGAGAGACAGAGAGGCTTCCCAGTGACTGGACCAGAGGAGTCATCCTACCCTTCTGGAAACACAAGGGTGACCGGCTAGTCTGCAGCAACCACCATCACCCTTCTATCCATCCCAGGCAAGGTCTTCACCAGGATCTTGCTCACCCAGCCATCAGAAGTAGCTGCCGTCCCCAACAGGCTGGCTGTCCTAACTGCTCCACAACAGACCACATCTCCACTGTTTGTCTGTTGATAGAGAAGACTTATGAATTCCACAAAAATTGCAATCCTTACATCGGATTCATAGATCTGAAGGCTGCCTTTGACACCGTCTGCCATGCTTCACTGTGGAGCATCCTACAGGCCCTCGGAGCACCACCTAAGATTGTTGCCCTGTTCAAGCTGCTTTACAGCAACGCACAGAGCTGTGTCCATATCAATGCCAAACACTCTGACTGGTTCTCCATCTCCAGTGGCGTTCGCCAGGGCTGCATGGCTGCTCCCGACCTCTTCAACTGTATCACTGACCATCTAATGACTAGGGTTTCTGAGAGGGTCCCCGGAGTGTCCCTTGGCAGCTACCACCTGACTGACCTGAAGTACGGTGATGACACCATCCTGCTCAACACATCCTACAGTCATCTGAGAGATGCTCTGGGCTTATAGAGTGAAGAGGCAGAGAAGCTTGGCCTCCAAGTGAACTGGACAAAAACCAAGCTCATGCATGTCGGTGATGGGCCAGATCCACCTCCCTTGCAGCTTGGTAATGACATTGTAGAGCCTGTCAAGAGCTTTGTGTATCTGGGGTCCATGGTGACAGACAACGGGGACCTAAAACCAGAGATTACCCGCAGAAGAGCCCTGGCAGCATCTGCACTGCAGTCTCTCTGGAAACCACTCTGGCGGCACCAGACCATCTCATGCAGGATGAAGTTCCGGATTTACAACTCTGCCATCCTCTCCATCCTGCCCTATGGCTCGGAAACATGGCCCTTAAACAAGACTCTGGCTGCCAGAATAGATGGCTTTGATAGCAGGGCTCTCAGAACCATCGAAAACATCAGGTGGCCCCAGCGGGTTTCCAACAAGGTGCTTCCAGCCTGCACATGCCAGCCCAAAGCATCCAGCCTGGCCGCGCAACGTCGCACCCGCTGGTTCGGTCATGTCCTATGCCTCCCTTCTGACCATCCAACAAGAGCCATCCTTCAACTTGACCCAAAGGCCGCAGGTTGGAAACGACCACGAGGCAAGCCCCGCACCCGATGGCTCGACGTCATTGCGGGTGACCTCCAACAACATGGAGTTACCATGGAGGACGCAGAGCAGCTGGCACAAGACCGCTAGCGATGGAAAACACTGGTTCACCTGGTCAGCTCAAGGCACCGGGACAGGACACCCACCCCATCGCAGGAGTCCTAGTAGTAGCAGAAGTAGTTTCTTTTCTTATATTCATCATTTCATAGGTCTTATGTATTTCAGTGTTGTTGTTTTTTTGTTTTGGTTTTTTTTTGTAGTTTTGTTTGTTTTGTTTTTTTTCTCTCTCTTCTGCCCAGTTTACTCAGTTCTGGTTGTAGTTATTGTTACCATTATAATTGTCTCCATGGTTGTTACTGTTTATATTGTTGATACTTTCTTGTGGGGGTCTTTGCCACCTTCTTCTCTCTTGTTCTCTCCCCTTCTTGTACCCCCCCACCCCCACCCCCCATGTCAGGTCCGGCATCGAAATGTGGTTCAACAAAACTCATAATAACACAGTAGAATATCAAAGGGCCCTTCATATACTTTATGAAGTTACTCTTGGCAAAGCAAATTTGTTCAGCACCAAAAGGAACCAGACTACGATTCTGCTGTTAGGATGCTGGACAAGACAAGTAGAAAAAAAAAAAAAAAGTAGTTTGAGATACTTCCTCATAAAATGTCCAAATAAAAGAGGATACACAAGCAAAGGTGTCAGAAAAATGGGCAACGATGACTGGGAGTACAGTTGGTGTCGGCTGCTGCCTTATTGGTACAGACAGCTGCCTGTCAGTCAGCTGAGCCCATAAAAGGAGAAGAAAAAAAAAAAAAAATCTATGTGGGAGAGGTGTTTGTCTAAAATTCATTCCTGTTCTATAAACAGTAGGCATCAGCTGATCCAATTTAAGACTGTCCACCATCTCCACTATTCCAAAGTCAGACTGAACAAGATTTATCCCACAGTCTCCCCAATTTGTGACAAGTGTAAAGTGTTAGAAGGTACCTTGTCTCATTCCTTTTGGTTCTGTTCATCATTGACAGATTTCTGGTCTAAAATTTTTGACTGGTTCTCCAGGGCGTATAAAAGACCCCTTCAGCCTGAACCAGGACTTGCTATCTTTGGCTGTTCTCAGACTTTCCGGAATATACCTGCAACATTACAATGTCCACTGGAACTTGGAATGATAATCACTAAGAGACTGATACTAAAAGAATGGAAGTCTCCAAACCCTCCATCTTTTCAAGTGTGGGTCAATAATATGTTGTCATTAATACAGATGGAAAAGCTCAGGTCTTTTAGGACCTGTTCTGTGAACACTTTTTCAAATACTTGGACTCCGTTTCTCACATACTTGGAGGAAGTTAAACTAGACTAGGGTGTATATCTGTGTACCAGTGACTGTCTTCAGCCTCTGTCCCTTTTTCTTTCTGTCTTTGGACAAAAACTGATTAGTTAATTAATTGATCAGCTGTTACACACATCTGAGCCTTTGTGTTTTTGTATTGTTTGTTTGTTTTTTGTGGGGGTTTTTTTGTTTGTTTTTTTTTGTGTATGTATCTGTTTTACATAATTGAAAATTCCAAAATAAAATATTATTAAAAAAAGAAATTACCATCATACATCCTCATTTTGTGGATTTAGTCTAGAATGTCTGCTTTTAATCAGCTGTTTTGAGTAACCAAGTATACTTTGTACCACATAATTGAACCTACTAAAGGTTGGAATTGTCAATGAAACATCCTATTTCGTTTGGTCCAACTAGCAACTATTTAATAATGAATAAAAACAAATTCAAGTAAACATTATAATAAAAAACAAACATAATATTAAATACTGTTTTGCGATTTCAACATCTAATGTAAATCTCATCATCAATCTAACACTGATTGACAGGGACCAGGACCTAGCTGACAGCCTGAATCTATTTTTTAACAGATTTGATGGTGCCACCTCAATCTGTCTGCTGCTTAGGTTGCAACAACCCCCCCCCAACAAGCTCCACAAGCTCATTCTCCACCTCACCCATAACTTTTCAGTCATTTCAGGTTAAGAGACAACTGGACAGACTCAAATGTGGAAAGGCAGCTGCACCTGATGGTATCAGCCCCAGGCTGCTGAAGATCTGTTCCAGTCAGCTCTGTGGAATCCTCACACACCTCTTCAACCTCAGTCTGCAGTTACAGAAGATCCCCGCCCTATGGAAGACATCTTGTCTTGTCCCTGTCCCCAAAAAGAGGCATCCAGCTGACTATAATGATTACAGGCCTGTAGCCCTCACCTCATACATAATGAAGACACTTGAAAGGCTGGTCCTTTCCCTTCTAAGACCCAGTGTGAGGATGTACATGGATCCTCTACAGTTTGCTTATCAGCCTAACATCGATGTGGATGATGCTCTCATCCACATGTTAGAGAGGGCCCATGCACACCTGGACACCTCTGATGCAGCTGTGAGGATCATGTTTTTCAACTTCTCAAGTGCCTTCAATACGATCCAGCCGGGGCTGCTTGGTGTGAAAATGAGAGACATGCAGGTTGAGTCATGCAGGTTGAGTCATGGGTGGTCTCCTGGATCATGGACTACCTGACCTGCAGACCACAGTATGTGCGACTGCAGAACTGTGTCTCAGGAAAGGTTCTGTGCAACACTGGAACACCACAAGGAACTGTTCTGTCCCCCTTCCTCTTCACATTGTTCACATCAGACTTCCAGTACAACTCAGATAGCTGCTTTCTTCAGAAATTTTCTGATGACTCAGCAGTTGTCGGTTGTATCAGGGAGAAGAGGAGGGGGAGTACAGGGGCCTGGTTAAGGACTTTGTGGACTGGTGTGACCTCAACCATCTCCAACTGAACATTTCCAAGACCAAGGAAATGGTTTTGGATTTTAGGAGGAAGAGGTCCAAACTGGTGCCAGTCACCATCCATTACACAGAGGTAGAAGCTGTCTCCAGTTACAGGTACATGGGAGTCCAACTGGACAACAAGTTGGACTGGTCCTGTCATATGGAGACTCTGCACAAGAAGGGGCAAAGTAGACTTTATTT
The DNA here is from genome assembly GCF_902148855.1 of Sphaeramia orbicularis. Lineage (NCBI taxonomy): Eukaryota > Metazoa > Chordata > Actinopteri > Kurtiformes > Apogonidae > Sphaeramia > Sphaeramia orbicularis. Next base: position 6,362,084 of record NC_043973.1, read on the forward strand.
TCTACGGAGATTACAGTCTTTCAACATCTCCAAGCCTCTTCTGTGCAGCTTCTACCAGACTGTGGTGGCTGGTGTCCTGTTTTTTGGTGTGGTGTGTTGGGGGGAGGGAGCTCGCATTTCTGACAGAAACAGTCTGAACAAACTGATTAAGAAAGCAAGCTCCATCATCGGGATGGGACTGGACACAGTTCAGCAGGTGGCTGGGGTGAGAATGCTCAGGAAACTGGACTCAATTTTGAGGAACGCATCTCACCCACTTCACCATCTTGAGGTGTTCAGGGAGAGCACCTTCAGCCATAGACTGATTCCCCCTCGGTCCAGGACTGAACGCAGTAGGAGGTCCTTCCTGCCGGCTGCCATTAGACTTTACAATATCGCTGTGCAATAAATTATTGTATGCTGTGCGTACTATAGGTGTTTTGTTTTATTGTATTATTTACATTTACTTTGTTGTATGTGTGTATATATATATATATATATATATATATATATATATATATATATATATATATATATATATATATATATATATATATATATATACATATATATATATCTTTTATTCTGTTTTTAAACACTTCTTCGTGCCATTGTTGGTTGTATGTGGGTGTCTTTTGTGATGGGTCAGTGTGTTTTTTGCTTGTAACTGTTTGTACTGCTGCTGTTGTAACAAACAATTTCCTGCAAAGGATCAATAAAGTATCTATCTAGCTAACATTTTCAAAAATGTTGCAAATGTCATTTCACATGACATGAAACCAAAACAAATATAAAATATTAATTTTAACAAACCTAAAAGAGCTTTGCCCAACACTCTGATTCTTATTTGTCACTGACCTTTAACCAAAAAGTCATGTAATGTAAGAAATGCAAGACATTAGAAAAAATGAAGCAATGAAGAATGCCTCAATTTTGATTAAAATTACAATATAGTAACTGGAGGATGAACTTTCATTGCTTCCACCATCTGAAAACATCAGCAACAGCCCACGAGCTTTCAGAAGTCTTGTATACCCTGTCATGATGACGTATGTGGTATACTTCATCATACTCAACATTTACTCAAGTGTGCACAGGTGTGCAAACGCCATTTATGTACTGCTCAGTGAGTAGTCTTTTTTTTGTTCAAATGGAGAACACTGAATAAATACATTCCTTCTTTTGTAATACATCAGACTAGTTTGAATTCATAAAAATAAACTGAAAGGACCACCAAACCAAGTACAAAAATATTCCAACTGACCAGCAAGGTATTGTTCTAGATGAGAAAATGTTGCATTGCTACACAATTTGCACCAAATTCAACTTTCCTTACAAATGTTGTGGCTGTATCTATGTATTATGTGTTTTGTCCATAACATATGCTTAGTTTTAGAGCATATCTTAAGTTACACAAGTATCCACAACAAATCTTCTAGCTACAGTTTTACTACTTGAGTTAAAATACTGGTTTAGTCTTTAAAGCAGTGTGCTGTACTTATTCCTTCAACCTTTTAACACCAAGATGTCACCAGCAACCTATTTAAGAGTTATTGTTACATTTGAGTTATGTTTAAATTGATGTAGTTTAGACTTTGTTTTAGCCACATTAAATATAGTAACTACTAGATGTTCTGTAACTCTAACCTTAGTCTTCTGTTATAAAGCTTAGCCTAACCTAAATTTCCATGAACATCTGCTCAGCATTTGTGTTATGTTATGTCATTTTTATGTAATGTAATGCAATTTAATTAGGTGTGGGTTAGTTCAGGGACAGGAAGTAGGGACACACTGATGTCTCATCAGCGGGGTGGTGGCTCTACCAGAGGCCCCCTAGATAACCTATGGGGTGTGCATTTTCCAGCTCTGGCTTGACTTGATAATGGAGTCTCGAGTCACTTTTGTCACTTCTCAATACATGGTGAAAATATCCACCCTTAAACTGGACAATCTGGATAACATGAGCAGGACTACTTTTTGCTCATGAAAGCATTTTGTCTCTTGTCCAAGAGACTTCATCAGTTCTGTGATGTGAAACAACCTAAGGATGAAGATAACACTAACAAACGAAGATTTTCATAGACATGTCACACCCAGTGCATCACATTGAGTCACTATGCTAGTTCATTATAAAGTTAGGAAATAATATTAATAAGTTAGGAAATATAGAGCCTTTATCAGCCCAGTATAACACTTTAGATTCTGTAAAAACAGTGGATGTCAAAACCTTAAATGTGTCTCTTTTATTACATTAAGACCACTAATGCTCCTCAAGAGGAGTTTTTGAATGTACCAGTTTTTGTCTAGAAGCACAGAGGAACTGTTTCTGTCTCCACAAGCAGAGGCAGCTTTCAGGGAGGGAGGGTGAGAAGGAGAAAGGAAAGGATAGATTGTTCTCCCTCAGCCATCATCTTTATCAGCTGTCTCCTTTGCTCTGAGGAGGATGCCTCAGAGCCTAGCAAAATAAATTGAGGGTTATTTTCTTAAGAGATGCAGACTGAGGGGAAGGTGATAACAATGACTTTTCTCACGTAATTAAAGCCATTTGTACATCTGCTTGTGGCTCCCAATGGATAGTTTTTGTGCCTGTGTATGACAAATAAATATCTAATCAATGCTGCTCTGTAATACAGCAGGCCTGCAGTCAACATGCTGGGTTAGTGTTAGGGTATGACAATGCTTCTCAGGTGCCTTTGTCAATGAACTGATAGGAATGATCTTATCTACCTTTCAACATTAAACATTGGTGAAAGGAGACGACCATCCTCCAGGAGTCAGCGTCTGCTCAAGGATTCTGCCTGTTAAAAGGAAGTTTTTCCTCGCCACTATCACAAGTCACAAGTGTTTGATTCTGTTGGGTTCTGTAAATTGGCTTGAGAGTCTGGTTTCAACCATCTCTATATGTGAAGTGTCATGAGATGACTTTTATTATGATTTGGCACTATATAAATAATATCTGATTTGATTGAATATTGTTCAAAAGTTTTGTTTAAACATAATTTCCATCTTGCTTCTTTATGGGTCTTGACTTGGATGTTTCTCTAACCTTTATGTACTTGATGAGGTCCACGGTGACTTTCAGCAGTTGCAGGTTTATTCTTAATGCAAAGAAAGCCAAATTCCTGATCTTTTTCAGAGTTCACTCATATGTATCAGACTGTTGGCATTTGTATATCTCAACTGACAGTTACTGTTGAAGTAGAGTCTGCCTTAATTTGGCAGGTTGGAAACACTTTGTATAAGCACAGGTACAGGCTTTCAGACTAAATGGTTCTTGAGACTTTCCAAACTACCAGTGAAGAGTAACCCTATGACCTACAGACCTGTTTATATTTTGACTACTAGTAGAAACTACAGAGTGATGTGATGTGTTGCATGATGCATTGCTGTAGATTAAACTACCAGTGGGGTATAAACTCCAAATGATCACAACCTTAAATATGTACAGCAATAAAATGCAACTTACAAATGATATAATTGACAATTTTCCTGCACAGTAACTGCTGCTAGTCAGGATTTTCACAAGTTTCTCCTTTGCTTTGTCTGACTGGTTAATCCTGGTTAATCCTTCATGCTCCTATCACCAGCATACACTGGTCAGCAGATAAGGACATTGTTCAATATGATTATTACTTGCTTGTTTTTTCAATACACTTTCATTGCTGTGAGCTTTCAGTTTTTGTAAAGTGTGGTGCATGCCTGAACAAGACAGTTGAAAGGAAACAGATTTCAATATTTCATTTTAAAGGTTTTTACCCAAAGCAGGGCACCTACAAAGATATGTGTCTGCCTAGTAAGCGCTAATTCATGTTGAAAATAAATAAGGTAGGAGAAATGAAACAATGAATCAATACTGCCAAAACTTAATTCTATGTTTATGACTTTATGTTGTTAGGGTAATCTCAACTCAAATTGTCTATTTCCATTGACACATTTGAATGCCGGTCTATAGAAGGTATACATTTACGTCACTTCCTCCCTGGGCCACGCCCCTCTAAGTCAGACTGAGTGGCAAAAACCAACCACACTCAACATGACGAAGTGTAGCAGTAAACACAGCGAGACTGGGAAAAAAGTGAAATATGAAATTAAATTAAGAACAGATGACCTCGACATGGATCCATACGAGCTACCAAAGAACAAGTGGTCCACGAACATTGACATGTGGCCAGAAATCCTATCCAGGGTGTAGGGGATCATCGCTATTTTTACCTGAAAAAAATATACATGGTTTCATCATTACTGACAACCAGGGTCCAAAACTAGGCAGAGAACCAACTGATCCAAAGTCCATTTACAGTAGACTGTGTACTGACCCTAGTGAAAATATGCATGATCTACTGGTACTGAGGATATTTAAGTCTAGTTAATATCAAGTACTTCATACAACACAGCTACAACTGCTTTGTACGAGCAGGGTACGACTTTATTCTTGTAAATTATATTTTTCCCACCTGTTATTAAATTACGATAATATTCACATAATATTATGGCTTAATTGTCGGAATATGACAACTTTTATAAATGTATGACATTTTTGTTAAATTATGAGGTTTTTTTATAACTACGACTTTATTCTCATAATATTATGATTCTTTTTTGTATTTGACTTTGTTCTCATAAAATTACGGGTTTTTATATCAATATTTTATGACTTTATTCTCGTAGTGACAAGTGTTTTTATTTTCTTACGTGGCCCTAATACGTCGTCGTAGCTTTATGCTCCAGTAGCCCCATATTTGGAAAAACTAGGTTAGCCTTAGTTTAAGTTAGTTTCCAAATCATGTAGAGCACAAGGTTCATAATCACAAAATGAAGACAAAAACCATGAAAGATCTGATCATGACACCAAGAGCTTTACTAAGAAGTAACGTTAGCCAAAACAATATGTAATTTAAGGTATGATTTTACCCAAAAATACAGCATAGAATAATGCTACCTGACATGAAACGGGATCTAAATCCAGGTTTCATTGCCTGAATTTGTGGCTCCATCGACTTCTCTTTTCTTTGGCTTTTGGTAGCCTGTAAAATGATAGCTCTTACTGCTTTTCAAACCTGTTCATACAATGGACAGCACAACACCTCTTCCCCATGTTTTTATTAAACGTTGTTCTTAAGTTTAGATGGTATTGAAGCCAACATTGCCACTCATCTCTCTCACTCTCACTCAGTGGGCATAACCGCGGTGACTTCTGCTGGCTGTGACATCACATGCATACCCTCTATTCACATCTTCCCATCTGATTGCAGGGTCAATATAATGTGCACACTTCCCACTCTAGGAATATAATTTTCATAACCCACAACCATATGAACACACAGTTCATATTGTGTCATTACAGTGTATTACCATTGATACTCTCCCCAGATAAGCTGACTTAAATACATTGATATTTAAAGGAGCTGTATGCAAGAACTATATTTCAAGTAATCGTAAAATGGCCCTGACTATCACCAGACATTAAGGAATCATGTTCATTTCAAATACTGATGTCACTAACAATCGTAGTCCAGCTAGAATATTCACGTTTGAAAAGCTAAGTGGCAGCCCCCAAGTAATGTTTATGTTTTCATTTTGTGTTTTGGTCTGATGCTCCACCCATCACCTATCCCCCAATCACAAAGTCAGTAGCATTTCAGCATCCAGGTTGCCAGTTCCAACTGAGCTGCAGGTGGAACATTTCTGATCAAAAATGTCTGATGTTGACTCTGTAAAGCCCTTTGAGATAACCTTGTTGTGATATTGGGCTATACAAATAAAATTGAATTGAACTGATTTAAACTTAAAAGGCCTTTTATTATTCCCAAACACATCAAGACAAAGTGACAAATAAAACAAGAGCCTGCGGTCTCCCCGCCCAGTAAGAGCCACCAAGAGCCAGGCCCGGGCCGTGGTCTCTTGACCTGGGCCGTGGTCTCTTCAAAGAGACTGGGGCCCAGTATAAATACCGGGTAGGTATTTATACCAGTGTAGGATTCATCGCTTGCCATGGTAGCTCCTTGTAGTAGACGTTCATACTGGACCTGGCAACCCCTAGCCTGGGGGGAGGGGATACTTGTTCTACAGTATTTTGAATGTCATTGCAGTACCAGTTTTGGCTACAAACCTACATACCACTTCTTCAATGACAAATTACAGTACATTTTGATTATACAATTGATCTGTGGTGGAATGACTAATCGGGAGATTCAAGAGGATTCCCAATGGGGGGCTCATGTCAATCTGGACTTTGGGCTGGTTAGATGGGAAATATAGTTCTGACACTTATTTGTCACTTCTCTAATCTTCTTCTTGCATTTATTCTCCATTCATCTGAGAGCACATCCCCTTCATCTCAATAGATTCGATGGGTTCTACCATCTCAGGGAATTCTTCCCTCTCTGTCATGATCCACTTTTTTGGTTTGGTTTGGTTGTGTTTCCTCCCCTCCCCCTCTGTGATTGACCAGGTAATGGCACACACCAGGAGCTGATCTGCAATCAAGCTCTCCTCCTGCTTATAAGCCCTGCAGCTCCTGTGTTGTGTGCCAGAACATCTTCGCTTCCATGCTGGTAAGATGGTCTCGCTCATTTTTTGTGTACTTGGTATAGTGGTTTCCTGGTGCTTGGGTTTTTGTTAATTGAGTCTGTGTCTGAGTTCAGACTGTCGTATATATCTACTCTTGGTTTACATCTTGTGTTCCTTTCCCGGTGTGTGTTTTTGAACTCCACACTCTGCTGTGTTTTCAGGTCCAGTTCCCTTGGTTCAGTTCGTGTTTATCTCCTGGTTCGGTGACGCCCTTGGTTCTCCTTTATCAGAGTTTGCTTTTCTTCTGTATGTTGTATGGACAAATAAATTTTAAATTGCATTCACGCTCGTTTGAGTCTGTCTGTTGTCCTTCACCACATGCACTTGGTTTCCACTAGTCTCAGGTTGTAACAGTACGTTCTGGCCAAATCATGGACCCAGCTGTGGTGACCGATATACAGAAGGCTTTAGGCGCTCAGAGCACCAGGGTAACCACTCTTGAGAGAGGGCCACACAAAGTGTGCTGCAGCAGCTGCAGACCCTTTCTGCGGCAGTGGAGCAGATTTCTGCTCAGTCCTCCATGGCGGACGCTTCCGCATCAACCACACCTTCTCAGTCTGCAGCAGCTCCAGTTCAGCCTGTGACCAGCATTAGAGAGCCTGTTATCCCCACTCCAGAGTGTTATGCTGGTAGTCTAGGGTCCTGTAATAAATTTGTGCTTCAGTGTTCTTTAGTTTTTGACTTGCAGCCGAGCACCTATGTTTCTGACTGTGCCAAGATTGCTTATGTGATAAATCTCCTCCATGGTATGTTAGGACTGATGGTACAAGAACCGGACCCAGATGCAAGACCCTCAGACGGAAATACAATTAAAGGGGATTTATTGAATACAGTCAGAGTTAATAATTCACACAGGAAAGTAATGGATCTTTCTTCAGTGTGGCTGTGGTGGGGAACCGTCTTGGTTTCGGATTCCAGGAGAACCACTTTACAGCCCTGGTCGGGAGCACACGAGGGGAACCCGACTAGGAAGAAACACAGAAGAGTCAGGGGACAGACCAGGTCATACACGGGAGGACAATCACTCAGGCAAACGTACATGGGGATAGGCAGGCTCACGTACCGATAGTCCAGGCAGGGGTCGAAACCAGGATAGGGCACCGAGGCGGATGAACAGACAGGGGTCAGACGAATTCTCAGGTGTGATAGACGAACCAGGTCGAAGACAGACGAGCAGGCAAACGAGGGACAGGCAGAGATGGTGGTCAAAGGGCAAAACGGGTCACAACAGGCAAGCGAACAAACAGGATCCAAAAAACGCTGGTAAGTTAACACACCAAAAGGAGGAAAACGAACTGGCAATGAACAGGGGAGAACACAGGGTTTAAATACACAAGAGGGCGGGAAGACAATTGGACACAGGTGGAGACAATCAGGGAGGAGTCAGGTAATCAGGGAAAAGGTGAACACAAAAAGGGAGTAAAGACACCAGACAAGACACATGAGGGAAACTTAACAAAATAAAACAGGAAACGACACACAAGACAGACAAAACAAGTAGAAGTCCGGGGACTGATATGACATGGTAAGGCTGGTGAATGGGCTGTCTCTCTGTGGGAATCTCAGTCTCCTGTGCTTGATTCATTTAAATCTTCTTCCACTGAAATGCGCAAAGAATTTGATGCTCCTTTCCGGAGTTCCTCTAATTCTTCCCTCCACCTTATTTCATTGTCTCAAGATGCTAAGAGTGAATCTGTAGCTGAATTTTCTGTGCGTTTCAGGATTTTGGCGGTCAAGAGCAGGTAGAACGAACCTGCTCTCAGATCAGCCTTTGTAAGAGGTCTTTCTCATGAGATCCAGGATCAGTTATCTACTCGGGATGAACCCGAGTCACTGGAGGACCTGATCTCGCTGGCCATTAAGATTGACAACCGTATTTGGGAGCGCCGCCAGGAGTCTCAGCCCAGTCGCCAGCCTCGGGTGCGTGTTCCGTCTTCCCCTCCTGCCGTTCAAGACTGGCCCAGGTCTCCTGTTGTAGCCAACGAGGCAGAGGAACCAATGCAGGTGGGGAGGATGCGACTCACACCTGAGGAGCGTCAGCTCCATTTGTCTCAGGGTCTGTGTCTCTACTGTGGTCTGGTGGGTCACGTACTACGGTCCTGTCCAGTACGTCCCAGGGGTCCTCGTTCTCCTCCCGTGACTCGCACCCAGGTGAGTAACACTGCTTCTGCATCCTCCACACTTAACCGCATCATGTTCCCTGCTTCCCTCCGTTTGAATTATTTAGTCTCTCCGGTTAAGGTGTTTATTGACTCAGGCGCTGACGACAACTTTATTGACGTAGACTTTGCTCGTTCTTTGGCACTTCCCTTGATTAGGTTGGACTCACCTCGCTCTCTGTGTGCGATTGATGGCCGTTCCCTTCCTGGCGTTACCCATCAGACTGTTCCCCTGACCCTCACCATCTCGGGTAATCACACAGAGGTGATCGCTCTCCTAGTTTTGCCTTCCTCCTCTTCTCCTTTAGTTCTTGGGTTACCCTGGCTTTCGGTCCACAATCCTCACATTGACTGGACCAACACTAAGGTTTCTGGGTGGAGCACATTCTGTCATGCTCACTGTCTCCGTTCTGCACCTGCAACCACTAGTCACTCTGCTCCCGCTGCTCGGTCTCCCCCTGATTTGTCTTCTGTTCCTCCCGCTTTTCACAACCTGGGTGAGGTGTTCAGTAAGGATTTAGCTCTCTCCCTTCCACCTCACAGACCCTATGACTGAGCTATTGACCTGATCCCTGGTACCTCTCTTCCCTCTAGTCGATTTTATAATGTTTTTCGCCCTGAGAGGGAGGCTCTTGAAAAGTATATTAACTCGCTGGCTGCAGGTCTCATTCAGCCATCCTCCTCCCCTCTCGGGGCGGGATTCTTTTTCGTGTCCAAGAAAGACAAGACCCTTAGACCTTGTGTGGACTTTAGAGGACTCAATGATATTACTATTAAGAACCGTTATCCCCTTCCCTTAATAGATCCCACATTCGAACCTCTAAATCAAGCCACCATATTCACAAAATTAGATCTACGTACTGCTTACCACTTGGTGTGAGTCCGGGAGGGGGACGAATGGAAGACCGCCTTCAAGACCCCTTTGGGACACTTCGAATACCTGGTCATGCCTTTTGGTCTCACCAATGCCCCTGCTGTGTTCCAAGCTCTGATCAATGATGTCCTCCGTGACATGATCAACCAGTTTGTCTATGTTTACCTCAATGACATTCTGATCTTCTCCAGATCTCCTGAAGAACAGTCATCACGTCCGGTTAGTACTACAGAGACTGTTAGAGAACAAGCTGTATTGTAAAGCTGAGAAATGTAAATTTAATGTTCATGAGGTCCACTTTCTCGGGTTCGTCCTCAGTCAGGGGCAGTTGTGACCAGATCCCACCAAGATCGACGGTGTGCTTAACTGGAGGGTTCCGACCACTTGCAGGCAGTTACAGCAGTTCTTGGGTTTTGCTAACTTTTACAGACGCTTCATCCGCGGGTTTAGCGAAGTGGCTGCTCCAATGTTAGTCACAATGTTAGTCTCTACTAAGAGACTCTTTCAGTGGACACCAGAGGCTGACGCAGCCTTCAATTGTTTTCCTCAGCTCCCATCCTTAGACATCCTGATCCCTCTCTCCAGTTCCTGGTGGAGGTCGATGCTTCTGACTCAGGTCTGGGGGCGGTCCTATCTCAGCGGGATCCTGTGGACCACAAGGTGCATACCTGTGCCTTCTTCTCAAGGCGATTATCGGCTGCAGAGAGGAACTACAATATCGGGAACAGGGAGCTGCTGGCGGTGGTGGCGGCCTTACAGGAGTGGAGACATTGGCTGGAGGGTACCAAGATCCCATTCTTGGTATTAACGGACCACAAAACCCTCACGTATCTACGTTCAGCCAAGAGACTCAATGCTCGCCAGGCCCGTTGGGCCCTGTTCCTGGGAAGGTTCAACTTCTTGATTTCCTACCGGCCGGGCAGCCGCAACATCAAGCCAGACGCTCTCTCTCGCCTGCACAAACCCGCCTCTTCAGGTGAGAAGCCAGACACCATTCTATCTGACTCTTATTTTATCAGGGCTGCTTCTTGGGATGTGGAGAGAGCGGTCCTGGAGGCCCAGGAGCAGCTCCCGGACCCTGGCACAGGCCCAGGTGATCGCCTGTTTGTCCCTGAACCCGTGAGGTCCCAAGTTTTGGACTGGGGGCGCTCCTCAAAGATGGCATGCCACTCCGGTGCCTCCCACACCCTGAGTCTCATCTGTCAGCACTTCTGGTGGCCCAGGTTGGGATGCGACGTCAAGGAGTTTGTGAAGGCCTGTACAACTGGCAGTAGGAGCAAGTCCTCCCACAGACCTCCAGCCGGCTTGCTACAGCCTCTGCCGATTCCCAGCCGGCCTTGGTCACACGTTTCTATGGACTTTGGTACGGGCCTTCCACCATCTGCAGTTATGACCACTATTATGACAATTGTGGACAGATTCTCCAAGATTGTGCATTTTGTTCCTCTCCCCAAGTTACCTTCTACTCTTGTGACTGCTGATCTGTTGGTTTAACACATGTTTAAATGGAATCCCCCGAGATATCATTTCTGACCAGGGACCTCAGTTTCCCTCCCAGGTCTGGAAGGCTTTCTGCAAGGCACTGGGGGCCTCTGCCAGCTTGTCTTCTGGGTATCACCCCCAGTCCAATGGTCAGACAGAGCAAGCTAATCAGGACATGGAGGCTGCTCTGCGTGTCTGCTCAGCATCCAGCTTTCTGCTCCCTCCATCTTCCCTGGGTGGATATGCACACAACACTCTGACCTCATCTGCGACAGGTATGTCCCCATTCATGGTCGCTTATGGTTACCAGCCTCCTGTGTTTCCTTCTCAAGAGACTGATGCAGCCGTCCCCTTGGTGAGGCATCACCTCCAACGATGCCGCAGCATCTGGAGCCACGCTTGGGCTGCCCTCACAAGGACCTCCGAACGCAACCGTCGGCTGGCCGACAGACATAGAGTCCCAGCTCCAGACTACAAGCCTGGACAAAGGGTGTGGTTGTCCACCAGGGATCTTCCCCTTCCTGGTGAGTCTCGCAAGCTGAGTCCCAGGTTCATCGGTCCTTTCGAGGTCGCGAAGGTCATCAACCCATCCACGGTCCGGCTCAAGTTTCCCGCCTCCCTCCGGATCCGTCCCACCTTCCATGTCTCCCTCCTGAAGCCTGTTACCACCAGCCCTCTCAGCCCCACCGTGGAGACTCCTCCCCTCATCATCGACAGCCATCCTACCTATAGAGTCCGGGAGACCCTGGACATCAGACGTCGTGGCCGGAGGCTCCAGTACCTCGTTGACTGGGAGGGGTATGGCCCAGAGGAGAGGCCTTGGGTCTCCCGGTCGCTTATCCTGAACCCTTCGCTCGTTGCTGACTTCCACCAGAGGCACCCCGGCAGGCCTGGTGGAGCACCTGGTGGTGCTCCTTAAGGGCGGGTATTGTCATGATCCACTTTTTGGTTTTGTTTGGTTGTGTCTTCTGTTTCCTCCCCTCCCCTTCTGTGATTGACCAGGTAATGGCACACACCAGGAGCTGATCTGCAATCAAGCTCTCCTCTTGCTTATAAGCCCTGCAGCTCCTGTGCTGTGTGCCAGAACATCTTCGCTTCCATGCTGGTAAGATGGTCTCGCTCATTTTTTGTGTACTTGGTATAGTGGTTTCCTGGTGCTTGGGTTTTTGTTAATTGAGTCTGTGTCTGAGTTCAGACCGTCGTATATATCTACTCTTGGTTTACATCTTGTGTTCCTTTCCCGGTGTGTGTTTTTGAACCCCACACTGCTGTGTTTTCAGGTCCGGTTCCCTTGGTTCAGTTCGTGTTTATCTCCCGGTTCAGTGACGCCCTTGGTTCTCCTTTATCAGAGTTTGTTTTTCTTCTGTATGTTGAATGGACAAATAAATTTTAAATTGCATTCACACTCATTTGAGTCTGTCTGCTGTTGTTCGCCACACACACCTGGGTTCCACTAGTCTCAGGTTGTAACACTCTCAAATGTTTGAGTTGGTTTGGCACATGAATCGTCTGTTCTGGAGTAGCAGCGCAAGTCTGTTGATGGAGGGCAAGGACAGGCCAGGTGGAGCTGAAAAGGCTTTACCTACCTGCCCCCCAGTTCTTGGCTAGATAAAATAAAGACACTATATAAAAACACTCAAGAATGTGTAATCTACCTCAAACTACATCCAACCATGTGCCACATGTCCAAGTGACCCTCCTTAACACAGAAACAGACATCTGCACATATACATGTACAGACCCAAATTCACATTGCTTCCAAGCAGCATTTTATGTGTTTTTGTGCATTTGTGTAGTTACAGTGTATTACCATTGATACTCTCCACAGATAAGCTTGTTAAGAAAGAGCAGTGTTAGCATGCACCATGCTTCAAAGCTGAGAAAAGGCTGTTGATCAAGGTGAATGCTATGCTTGTCGTCTTGCTTCTTTCTCACATTCAATCACCCATACATCTGCCTGGTGGCTGCCACTCTGTTTGTGTGGTAGTGCTCTGCATAGGGCAGTGCATTTTTTATGAGCAAACATTAGGACCTTATTAGGAAGTGTGTGTGTTTGATGCAGTATGTGAATGTTTTCGGTTTCAGCAAGTTGCATTTAAGACTTGATATGATCATTGTGAAAGCAAGATTTAAATCTAATCATACCCACACAAAAAAGTTCAAAGAAATATCAGTCTGACTTTGATAATGGTCCTGATGAGAACACAGAAAAATACTGGGTGATAGGCAGGTGTGTAAAGAAATGTATTTGTATTGACCCATTTCATTTTCAACATGTGTGTTCCAAAAGGATCCCCCTCCATGATTTTCTTGGTTCCCCACACCTACACCTAAGTGTGCCTCTCTTTCATTCTTTCACCTTTGTATTAGTGCTTGTATAAAATTGTGATTTGTTTTTCAAATTTTCATGTCATTAAAAATGCGTTAAAAGGTTATCTTGCTTTATTATCCCCGATGAGAATTCCGTCTGCATTTTACCCATTCTAATACAATACCTGGCATTAGCATCAACAATAGCATATCGAATACATTAAAAGCGGTGACCTACCATTGAAGGCACTCGGGGACCAACTCCAGAACTTCACCAGTAATGTGGTCAACACAGAAACCCTCAGACCATCTTGCTGAGATGCATCTTAACTTCTCTTATGTTTTAAATTGTGCTTCTGTCAGCCTGCCCCAGGGCAGCTGTGGCCACAAATGTATCTTACCACCACCAGAGTGTGAATGTGCGAGTGAATGAATAATGGATCCAATGTACAAGCTTTGAGTATGCGTAGAAAAGTGCTATACAAATCTAACCCATTATTATCCTACAGTTTTGTTTGTTCCATGGGATGATTGTTTCTTTCATGTTTTTCATGAATTTTGTGCCATCTGACTTGAAAATTACAAGTATTACTCTGTGTGTTATTGTTCCATCCATTTAGACTGAATAAGTCTTGATGGAAAAATGTGCAATAATTCAACATAAAATAAAGCATAATTACCCTCAAATGCATTAAAATAAATATAAGGAGTAGAAAGTATATATACCTGTATTAAATTATACTATAGAAAGTAAAAGGAGATTATCATAAAAATAAACATAAAAGTTTGAAGAACAGATACATAAAAATTCTACCTAAGCACAGTTATCAGTATCTGTGCTTAGTTATTTAGTTATTTACTTCCATAAAAGAAGGTGGATGTTAAAAGTGGTATTCATTCTCATCTCTGTAAATTCAGACACTCTGGCCTTCCGAACTGAGCTAACCTTCATTAACTGACTGATTATCATTTGCATGTCACCTTCCTGTTTGGACTCACACTTAACTATGAGCTTCCTGCAGTAACCTGTGCTTATATGCATCAGCTGAGCCCACAGCAGCATTACTGCCTCATACACAAGCTAGAGCAATGCCATTTGCTAGACTTGGCAAGGCTGCAAACAGCCAGCCATGGAATATTAAATACACATGACCCAGAGAGCACATATTACAAAATGGCACCGACCCTGCCTGAGGGGAGTGTTGTTTCTGCGGTGAACAGGTTTCTCTGCAACACTGTTTAGTCTCCATTCATCAAAGTCATTTCTTGTTTTCTTAAACACCAGGAAATCAGGGGCAAGGTCATAATTTTCACAACAGGAGAAGGGGGAAAAAGAGCAACAATATTAAAAAAAAAAAAAAACTTTGCATAATTATTCATCATTAGCTGCACCCCATCGGTCCAGACCCATGTCATTGTCATGACAACGACCTCCTGGGCCCAGATCCCTTCTCTCTGCACCCCTCCACCTTCCTCTACATCCCACCCACTCCTCAAATGCGTAAAATCCGGTGAGACAGCCTGCTGACTGAATGTATCCATCAGGCATTTCTGTGTTGAGCAGAAACACTGCTTCGAACCCACTCATCCTCCTCGTCTCGCGCCAAATCATTCCAAATCTGGTATTACTGCAGTCACCCATGTTTCCTCACTCACTCTGAAACCCAGCAAGTCACTCTAAATGATCAATGTACCCATGCCCATAAAAAGAATCAACAGAAATGAAAAATAAACATGGTATCGACTGAAAAAAGGCAGGCCAACTTAAATTAATTGTAAGGGATAGTTTCACATGCATCTATACCTTGTTCATTTGTAGAGTGACAAGTATGCAGTAGGGGTTGATGGTAGATTCTTAAAAGCCAATAAGCACTAGCAGCAGGGAAGTGCTGACAGCTAATCAAGCTGTTAAAATACTGCATCTACCTCAAATAATTCTGATGCTGAAAACATATTCTAAATGTCTGAAACTGACTGTTTTTCACTTAATCAAAAACTGGGTAACTGTTAGAAAGCCAACAAGTGCTCAATAATGAAAAAAGTAAATGAGTAAAAATTATTTATATAGGACATTTCACAGATAAAAATCAAAAAGTGCATCACAGAAATCCAAACAGCATGAAAAAGCAACAAACACGATGCGTAAATGGCTGAAACACGGAAATGGCTGGAGGAATATGTATAGAGGGAAGGGAGCTCCTGCAGTTTCCGCATCATGTCTGTGGCAGCTGCCACTGCCAGGTGGCTGCGTGAACCTCCATTTCCCACAATGCACGTCGCGACAAAATTCCAAAGATGTCCCAGTTACCTCCTGGCTCTGGTGGTAAACACATGGTTTGTTGATGGTGGATGGCACTTCGAAATTGTTCACCGTGATGCAAGAGATTCAAGTGAGTAATCACAGAAAGACTTGCAGATTCGAGATACTTAGGCTATGACTGGGGTTTTACAGATTTGATAAAAATTGGTCATGAAAGTCTCCCGCAGCTTTAATCTCTCAATTATGTAGCATAGGTTGTTGCCACAGAACAAAGCATTTGCAGCATAAATACTAGCATAAACGGATTTGCAATGTCTCAATCTTGCTTTTGAAATATACAATACAAAACTCAACAACATGCATTAAATTCAAACATAATGATAATAATAATAATACTAATAATACTACTACTACTACTACTACTACTAACAATAATAATAATAATAATGTTATTTATGGTTGCCTTTCTTCACACTCGAAGTCCAGATAACAGGAAAAATATAAAGAAATGAATTATAATACAGAGATACGATAAAATACAATAAAATACAATAAACACGGACTATAGTTGGAACATCAACCACCTACATCACTTATACAGTCACCTGTTCATGATGAAATGCTTAAAACGTAACAGATTTAATTTCTTAAGAACTTGGTAGTGTTGTGATATTGTAAGATTCTTGTCATCATAACAGGTTAGGCTGTTTCAGATGCTGCTAGTGATCAGAAGATTACAGAACAACTTAAATGTGATAAGATCAAAATACTGTCAGCATAAAATGGTAGCCGAATAGACAGGTGCCTCTGAAAGAGTATTACCTTTTTTTCCTTTTTTTTTTTTTTTTTTTTTTTTTATCAAACCTGCACGTCTTCATTTATAATGTAAATGGCTTATGTATATATATATATATATATATATATATATATATATATATATATATATAAAATATGGATATAATTGTAAATGGAAGCAGCAGCAGTAAGAAACTTTTTAAATATACTTAAATTACAGTACACAGGTCCAATCAAACCTCCTTCCACAAATGAAGTTCTATGGACAAACATAAAACAGCTTACACTATGTGCACAATTATTAGGCAAGTGAGTATTCTGACCTACCTTACTGTTATATCTCTGCATATTTCCCAACTTTATCCAACATACAATTGATTATTGGATGTAATCATTCTCAGATTAGATAGATAGATAGCCTAATATATACAGATAGATAGATAGATAGATAGATAGATAGATAGATAGATAGATAGATAGATAGATAGATAGATAGATAGATAGATAGATAGATAGATAGATAGACAGGTTAGCTGGGCAAGTTAATGCGTTATTACCGCGTTAACGCTTTAATTAAATAACGCCAACAATGTTTTTTTATCTCACATTAATGCCATATTTTTCGGCCCTTGCCTGTGTGCGTGTAGTGATTAGCTTGGCAGATAGACAACAGGTTTCCCAAGAAAAGCTGGACGCCCAAAACTTCTCACCAAATCTTTTACTTGAGAATCACTGTAAAACTGCAACATACATACAAAATATGTCTCACTTATGTTGATTGCCTTAGTACATTTACATGGCATTATACATTTAAGTGCATGGGAAAAAGATTGCTAGCTCAATGCTAACTTGAATGGGAAAATCCATAGACACGCTAACGATTAGCATTTACAGAACTTAAGCTTTACAACATCTTTTTATCCAGCAACAAAGGTTCACATCAGAAATATTTTATACTATTCATTCTTACAACAACTGAGCATAAAATACTCACAGGCAAACTTTTTCAGGCCATACAAACAAAGTGAAAGAAACGTGTCTGTTAGTTCCTTCTTATGTCCAAACTGGCTACAGTAACACCGCAAGTACAAAACATACATTACTGCAACTTATTCTGACCTTTGCTTGCTTTTAACAACTGAACATCACATATTATTGGGCTTATTAGGCCCGAGCTGAGTAAAGCCGGCGCATGGCCTATTGATTCTGCAGTGGGTGCATGGGGAAAAAATCGCCAGTGACGCGGTCGCCTTTCGCCACTGTCGCCACTCTCACACATATTCACATTCACAGCACTGAGACCTTTCCGAAGATGTATATGACATGTGCACAAACCACATATTTACACCTGCTCTGAATGAATGGGAGTCAATGGGCCATGCCAAGTCGGGGTCAATCACGTGTGTGTAAGTGCACGACACGTGACATCTGACCCCACAGACATGTGGGGGACGTCGAGAGCTTTCAAATAAGGCCAAATATGTGGTTGCCACGGAAACAGCTATATTGTTCTTGCTCAGATTATTATATTATTTTTATTTTTATTTATTAGGCCCGAGCCTAACACCGAGTGGGCGTGACATGCATGACACGTGACATCTGACCCCACAGACATGTGGGGGAGCTCAAGAGCTTTCAAATAAAGCCAGATATGTGGTTGCCATAGAAACGACTACATTGTTCTTGCTCAGATTATTATTATTTTTTCATTTTTTTAGGCCCGAGCTGAGTAAAGCCGGCGCGGGGCCTATTGAGTCTGCAGTGGCCGCATGGGGATGAAATCGCCAGTGACATGGTCGCCTTTCGCCACTGTCGCCACTCTCACACATATTCACATTCACGGCACTGAGACCTTTCCGAAGATGTACATGACATGTGCACAAACCGCATATTTACACCTGCTCAGAATGAACGGGAGTCAATGGGCCACGCTCACTCGGGGTCAGTTACATGGGTGTAAGTGCATGACATGTGACATCTGACCCCACAGACATGTGGGGGAGCTCGAGAGCTTTCAAATAAGGCCAAATATGTGGTTGCCATAGAAACGGCTATATTGTTCTTGCTCAGATTATTAATATATTTTTTTTATTTTTAGGCCCGAGCTGAGTAAAGCCGGCGCGGGGCCTATTGAGTCTGCAGTGGGCGCATGGGGACAAAATCGCCAGTGACAAGGTCGCCTTTCGCCACTGTCTCCACTCTCACACATATTCACATTCACGGCACTGAGACCTTTCTGAAGATGTACATGACATGTGCACAAACCGCATATTTACACCTGCTCAGAATGAATGGGAGTCAATGGGACATGCCCACTCGGGGTCAGTCACGTGTGTTAGTGCACGACACGTGACATCTGACCCCACAGACATGTGGGGGAGCTCAAGAGCTTACAAATAAGGCCAGATATGTGGTTGCCATAGAAACGGCTATATTGTTCTTGCTCAGATTATTATTATTATTTTTATTTTTTTTTTTATTTTTAGGCCCGAGCCGAGTCAAGCCGGCGCAGGGCCTATTGAGTCTGCAGTGGGCGCATGGGGACGAAATCGCCACTGACACGGTCGCCTTTCACCACTGTCGCCACTCTCACACATATTCACATTCACGGCACTGAGACCTTTCCGAAGATGTACATGACATGTGCACAAATCGCATATTTACACCTGCTCAGAATGAATGGGAGTCAATGGGACACGCCCACTCGGGGTCAGTCACGTGGGTGTAAGTGCACGCCACGTGACATCTGACCCCACAGACATGTGGGGGACCTCGACAGCTTTCAAATAAGGCCAAATACGTGGTTGCCATAGAAATGGCTATATTGTTCTTCCTCAGATTATTTTTTTTTAATGTTTATTTTTCTTTCTCCTGCGCTTTGAGCTCAAATTTGACCCCCTAAACATTTACGAAAACTCACCAAAATTTGCCCAAAATTCAGAAATGTGCAAAATTAAATTTACATATAGGTTTCGTGGATGTCAGTAAAGAAATGTTGCTGCAGCGCCCCCTTGAAAAGTGGAAAATCATTACGCCAATGGGAGCACGTCCAACATAAAGTTTGTCGTAGAGCCACGAAAATCGGTACACAGATTCATCATGAGGTGACAAACAAAAAATATTATTGTGGCTATGCCCCTAAACCAACCAGAAGTCAGCCATATTGGATTGAAATTTCCACAATGCTGAGTCAGCGTTTTCGCTGACGTCGTATTTTAACTATCTCCTCCTTGGCCGTTTGGCCAAATGAGCTCAAAATCGTTGTACAGTATCTAGAGAAGTGGGAAATGGGAAAGTTAGCTGAATTCTTGGGATCGGTGTCACGGTTTTTTTGTGATGACATCGCAAACTTTGCAAAGATTCTTCGGGAATTTACCATTATAAAAATTGCTTCAGCTCAGACATACGAACACCGATTTGGCTCAAATTTGATTCAGACATCTGTCTCCCAGGCCTACACCTATTTGTCACAAGAAACTCACCAAATTTTACCCAAAATTCAGAAGTGTGTGAAATTGAATTTACATGTAGGTTTCATAGATGTCGGTAAAGAAATGTTGCTGCAGCACCCCCTTGAAAAGTGGAAATGCATTCCACCAATGGGAGCATGTCCTACGTAAAGTTTGTCGTAGAGCCACGAAAATCGGTACACAGATTCATCACGAGGAGACAAACAAAAAATATTATTATGGCCATGCCCCAAAACCAACCGGAAGTCAGCCATATTGGATTGAAATTTCCAAAATGCTGGGTCAGCGATTTTGCTGTTGTCATATTTTAACTATCTCCTCCTTGGGTGCTCTGCCGAATGAGCTCAAAATTAGAGTACAATATCTAGAGAAGTGGGGCATCAAAAGTTAGCCGAATTTTTGGGATCAGCAACGAGGTCACAAACATTGCGAAGTTTTTTCTGAAATTTACCATTACAAAAATTGCGTCAGCTCGGAAACAACAACTGAAGCACTCTTGAAATAGCTAAACTACTGAAGAATGACCACAGGATTATCAGATGTTTTGAAGATTTTAGAAGAACTCAGCAGCAAACTACCACAAACCTACTGAGCTCCACTACCACTATATTCCAGACCTGCTACCTACCAGGAGTGTCCAGAAGTGCAAGACATACAGTGCCCAGTGGCATGGCCAAGGCTAAAACAGCCAAGGCTGAAACACACCCACTACAAGCACCACACACATAACACCACAAGTTAAAATGTGACATAAATGACAGAAGAGTGTAGGGATAGGAATTGAAAAGAATTTAACGATCCCAATTCCAGTATCAATTTTGCTTATCGATCCAACTCCTTATCAATTCTCTTATCGATTCTCATTGTGTGAGGGAATACAAGAGAAAAAACAGGTTTGTTTGCATTAACTGTCTTTTATATTTCCATCTTTGCACAGAAAATTTAACAAATACAGTATGCACAAATAATAATAGATGATGCTGTTTTTTTTTTTGTTTTGGGGGGGGGGGGGGGGGTTGTCATACCACATAACCATACGAAGTGAAAGTGAAACTTAAGATGCTTTACTAATTCCTCTATGTCTCCCTGTTGTGCACCTCATTTTCCTTTTCCCCACCTTTGAATACTTTTATTTGAGGAGGCAGGACGTTTGTTTGGGCCTGGATGACACCCTGGTGTTTGCTCCGTCGCTAGATTCAAAAGCGGCACTAAGTATCGTATCAAACATGTGATATTCCTGCAAATGAATTGCATGCTGTGTGGACAAATGTTTTAGCATATTGGAGGTACTTCTCCCCTCTGAAGACATGGAAGCTTTGCAAGTCTTACAAGTGGCCCTGGTGTCATCTTTTCCTGTGAAATATAGCTGTAATTTGGAGCGTTTCTGCCTTGACCATATGTTTGCTACGTTCTAAACCACAACAATGCAGCATGTGTGTGACATCATCACGGATGTGCAATGAAGGCAGAATGAATAAGCAGAATTGTTAAGCAGGCAGGCAAATGATTTCAAGGAATTGAGCCAATGGGAAAGAAAGAACCAGTTCTCGATTCCCATCCCTAGAAGAGTGCATGTTCAAACACAATACACAGGGGAAGATTATGAACATCTTCATGCTAAAGAAAAGTTATTTTTTCTGCAACACATACTTTGCTATGTTGAAATACATTTTGTTACACAGATATTGCATCATAAAGAATGGCTGCCACTTGAAAAGGTGTATGTGCTCCACAGAATAGTGTGACAATAAGTAAGATCAAACAACAGGTAGAATGATGATGTTTACACTAGTGAATCCTCACTGCCTCTGTCTGTGTAATAACAGGAGTGACAAGTCGGGGCCATGTAGGTAAAATCTGCCAAAATTGGCTCCACTATGGTCATAGCACTTGATGTATGAGGCCTTAATTTGGGATGTTTTCAGATTTTTAGACTTACAGATGTAAAGAGGGATCTTTGTTATCCTGCACATAGTGAGTGCATTAGACTGAAATAAAATCAATTGGGATAAATAGAGACAAAAGAAACACTCCAATTTGTTTTTTCAAGTAGACGACAGGAGGAGAGGACCATGAAAATGCTCATTGTTTATACAAAACTGTGTTTTTAGCATTAAAGCAGCAGTGCATGATAGTTTTCTAGTGTCACTGAATTTCTTTCAGCAAATTATAATTCCTGTGAGAAACCAAGATTTCTAACTCCAGTTCACGCAGTTTTCAAGCTGTAGGAAATCTGCTCTATTTGTCTTTCTGATGTTTAATAATGGATGTTTTCATACTGGTATGGGGTTAAACATGATTGACAGCTGTAACTTCTGATCAAATATATGACTTTATTGCGGTACTCCAACATGGAAGCATGTCAAAAGTGCATCCTCTTTTCCACAGCAGTAGCGCAAAACAGTCACATTCATCTGTCTTTACATTAAATGTTTTGATTTGGACACAAAGTTAAGAGTTGCAGAAGTAAGGTATGAATCTTTAAATTCTAGCATCATCCCATGGTTTGACAATGCTGATTGGTTATGAAAGAAGTTAACTAAGTGACTAGCAAGATGTGAGATTTAACACCAACATATAAAATAATGAGCCTTGATCGATGTACTAAAACTGTTGTACATGCTTTTTTTCATACCTGAACCTAACCAAACTGACATTGTCATGCTCTAAATACCACAGCAATCTGCATTTTTTTTTTTTTTTATGCTAACAACGTTATTTTATGTCTTCATGTTTGGTGCATATGACATTTTAATATTTTGACAAAATGCTGGTTAGTATAGTTAGTATTATGTATATCAATAATTATACGTATACTTAAACAGCTCTTATAGAACAAACCAGCAAACTGAAGTAAGCCAACCATGTAATTTAACCACTTGGTTTATTTTGATTAGTGAAAAAGTGGCTTATTTTTGGAAAAATCTAATGGGCAACAGGGATTTTGTTGAATATTGCAAGACTACTTTCACTAAGCATAAGAAAAAAGGTCAAACACTGATTTGGCTTCTCTGAGACATAAAGACACAGCAGCCACAGATAATGTTCAGTGGATGACCAAACACATTTTGTCCTGACAGTGTAAATGTGTTTTCAGTATAAATGCCAGCTTAAAGTGACTCCCCTGATGGCAGTAAAAATGATTAACAACAGCCACACTAGCGCCAACAATGCAGAGACTTTGTCTTGGACCAATCTGCTCACTGGGAATCCCTATTTCATGAACTGACTGTCTGTTTGTGTAAAAGCAGAGGGGAGGATTGGTGGCAGTGAACCAAGCCTTCTAGCGTTGCCCTTTCCCCCTCCTCCTCCCCAAGTGTCCCAACCAGTGCTGTTACCAAGCTCTTGATGTCCTCGCCATGTTCTGCCTTAAGGTAACGGCTCCAGTTTCACACTTTAATTATGGCTAATCTGAGGAAAGCGAGCCAATGCTAATGAGAAGGCATGTCCTGGAAGCCAGAGCTCACCAGGAGAAGAGTGTCTGGACAAGGTGCTGCAAAATTACATCCTGCATATGTGCTGGGTTCTGAGGAGAGGGATGATCATGGACTGAGGAGCTCAAAATTTACTGTACATTTATGTCCAGAAAAGAGGACCACCATTCAGCTTTAGTGGAGCTTAACAACTAACAAGTTACAAAGAACTGAAGAAGTGTACACATAAGGGCCTGTCTCCTCAACTGTTCACTTTGAGGCACTAATGTTGCTAATGTCACTTTGAGTCACTAATAACTGTAAGAGAAACACTTACATGCATGTAACCTGAATAAAAATGAATTATTGCATCCATCTTATATAAGAAACCATGTTTGACATTTTTTGGGAAAACATTGAATAATTACTCTTTAGCATAATGTAATACAAGGGTCCCCAGGGAGCAAGAATTCTACAAAATTCTACTCTTGTGATGGGAGGTTTTGCCTACTGATAGCTGTTTCAAACAGGTAGGGATTTAAACACATGACTGATGGCTGTAATTACAGGTTTCATTACTCTGGAGTCACCGCCAAAATTTTGGCAGTAACAAATTTGTTTTCAGAAACTTTGCTTGTTCTGTGTTTTGTTTTGCCCCCCCCCCCCAACTTGTTTCGGAGGTACAGTGAAGAACAATCATAAGCAATTTAGAAGTTTCAAAGATATTCATAGGCAAATTGGAATTTGCCAAAGAACTGGGAAAATTTTGCTTGACTTAACTTGACTTAACTATTCTGTAGGTCCACACAGAAGTTTGTGAAAGTCGCTTCACTTTTCCACACCTGTGCCAAACTGTGTCAGGTCATCTACGTTTATACTTGATACTGTTTTCTAGAGTTATTAATGAAAAGGTAAAATATGAAATATGGAGAAATGGACATTTATCACTTACTTAGTTACAATGTATGAATGGATCATAACATAACATCTCATCTTGTCGTCATCCATGACAGCCTGTTAACTGATCTCTGCATAGATTAACTTAATAGATTAACATGCAAAATTCAAAGGCTAAGGTTTATCCTCTCTCACAGCAACACTATTCAACACTAGCTATTGCAAGCTTAGAAACACATTAGGCCAATGTCAGTAAATTATTGGCTCCCAGCACCACAGAGACTACAACATAAACTTAATACAAGCATGTGCAAATCTAACTCATTCATCCTTAAATTTACAATACACTCATCTGGATATTTCTTCTACTGTCTTAACCATTTTAAATCCAAATATAGCAAAAATTAATGTGGATAAATTTCATGTTTTTGTGAACTCCATTTGAAGTTAATGCTAGATTTACATTGGAAAATATATGTTTCCAATGTCCTATGCATAAGCCAAATTAATACAAATACTACTAGGGGGAAAATAATCAAAGAAATAGCTCTCTATTTATTTGATTTAAGTGCATTTTACTCTTCTTTTGTTAATATCTCTTTGTAAACCATGACACCGCTATCTTAGGTTTACTCATGTAATATAATGATGGATAAATTTCCTGTTTTATACAGGCAGAACAGTCAGATAAACTTTCTTTAATTTCTTAGTGGCTGCTTGTTAGACACTGGCTGTTTATTTGTACAAATTATCAAAACACAGAGGGTTTAATTATTCCACTTCTATAACAGTCCACCCTGTAAGGGCCTGCAGTTTCAGGAAGGAGCTTGTTTCCAATGTCCTCTCAATGATAACAGATTCCATCTTTTTTCACCATCTGGATAGAATGATAAATTTGATGAATCAAGCATTATCTATCTTTTTGCTTTTTTGCTTTAAGGCAGAGAGGATTGCAGTATTGGAGTGCTGGCTCAAAAGCAGTGCTCCCGCTCTGGAAGACAATGCAATCTTTTCAAAGTATTCATCACCTGATAAAGGCTGCCAAGGTCAGACCAATGGGAGATTGCTTGATCCAAAACATTATTTGTGCACCAGATTGTTTGCCTGAAAAGCACTTTTAAAAGAGAAAAACTGCTTGGAAACAGAAGTAGTATTAGATCAAGTGCAAGAATATTGGGTACATTGGAAAATTTTTTTTTTTTAAATTGTACCATTAAAATTTATACCATTATTGTAGTCCTGATGAAGTAGTCCAGGTCATAACAATAGAATTACTTTTCTTTCCCAGCCCTAATTTTCATCTTTCATCCTGAACTTTTACAGGATTATGCATGTTTTGTAGCAACAATAATGTTGCTACAATTGATCTTCTTTTTTTTTTTTTTGCCTTCTTTTTTCTTATGGGCTCAGCTGGCTGACAGGCAGCTGTCTGTACCGATAAGGCAGCAGCCGACACGAACTGTACTCCCAGTCATCATTGCCCGTTTTTCTGACACCTTTGCTCTTTTATTTGGACATTTTACCAGGGAGTATCTCACACTACTGATTTTTTTTTTTTCTACTTGTCTTGTCCAGCCTCCTAACAGCAGAATGGTAGTCTGGTTCCTTTTGGTGCTGAACAAATTTGCTTTGCCAAGAGTAACTTCATAAAGTATATGAAGCTCCCTTTGATATTCTACTGTGTTCATTATGAGAAAAAAAAAAAAAAAAAAAGAACAAAACTACAAAAAAAAAAAACACAACAATGAAATACATAAGACCTATGAAATGAAGAATATAAGAAAGGATGAACAAAATATCGTATACCATGTTCGCACAAATAATACCTATAACAAATAATACCAGTAACAAATCCATACAACATCAGTTGTTCACATTAATCTGCTGTGACAGAGTGAACCAGGCAAACAGACTGAGGTGAAGAACACAGGCATGCAACCGCAACCGCACTCCCTCCAAGGATCAGGGACCGACCAAGAGGGCCCCAAGGCCCGGCCATCCAGCAGACATCACAGAGAGGGGGGATCCAGCCCCCCCCCCCCCCGAGAGGCAACAGTGTGTCCGCCTCGAAGATGGTCAAGGGAGGCCCCTGCCAGAGGCCCCTGCCAGAGGCCCCACAGCAGTCGAGCACAAGGACAGAGATGCCAGCTGCCCCCCCACCACCACCACCACCCCCCCGCCGGGGGCCGGCCACCCAGGGGAAGGCAAGGTGCTGGTCCCCGAGCTGCAATTGATCTGAAAATTTTTTTGTAGTTGCAAAAAGAATCAAAATCAACTGGTTTGTGTCACGGGGCGCTCCTGTGTCACCACTGACCCCTCCCTCAAACTCATTATCTGCTTCACCTGGACCAGATCTCCATTAGGAGCTTATATAAGCAGCTCCTCTGCTCCATTGTGGTGCCAGACCATTGCCACAGCTTCTCTGGATTCTCAGTCCATGATCCACTCTACCCTGCCATGCTGCAGACTCTGCCGTTATTCAGTCCTCAGGTTATTTGTTAACCCTTGTTTGTATATATTTTCTGTTAAAAAAAAAAGCCATTTCTCCCTTCAGCGCTGTGCATATGAGTCCATTCTTTCACTCAGAGATGACAGTTTGATTAGGTTCAGGGAAGATTAAGAGATAGATCACAGACAGGATTATAGAAAGTTTTTTGTTAAGGTCTCAGTCACAGTGCATCAACTGAGAGAAGTATAGATTCTTATATTCTGGTTACAGCTTCTGATTGGAGGAAGACTAGACTAGAGGAGGTGTCTGAGGAGAGGGAAGTCTGGGCATCCCTGCTTAGACTGCTGCCTCTGCGACCCAGCCCTGGATAAGCAGAAGAAAATGGATGGATGGATGGATGGATGGATGGATGGACAGTTTACCATTTATTTTGTTGATCATCTCATCCCTCTTTATGAAGAACAAAAATGTTTTTCTGCTCCTCAAAAAACTCTCTTCCCTCAGGCGACTAATCAGTTTGCTGGGATTGTCTTGAATTTATATGCATCATACATGCACATGATAGCGGTCAAATAATTTTGGAAATTGACAAAATATGAAAACTGATAGATAAATTGGTTAATCTAAATTGTCCATAGGTGTGAATGTGAGAGTGACTGGTTGTTTGTCTCTACGGGTCAGCCCCACGATGAACTGGCGCCATGTCCAGGATGTACCCCGCCTTCACCCATAAGTAGCTAGGATAGGCTCCAGTGACCCCTGCGACAATAGTGAGGATAAAGGGGGTTCAGATTATGAATGAATGAATGAATAAAATATGAAAAGTTTCAATAATTTAGTCTTTTTAGACATTCATTCATTCATTAATTCATTATCTGAACATGCTTTATCCTCAGTAGGGTCACAGGGGCCACTGGAGCGTATCCCAGCAGCTGATGGGTGAAGGCGGGGTACACCCCAGGCATGTCACCAGTTCATCGCAGGGCTGATATATAGAGATAAACAATCACTCTCATTTGTAATTTTCTATCAGAGTTTATCATGTTATACACTGTAAGGCCAAAAAAAACAAAATCCAACAACAAACTCCCACACAAAATTTTTCATTGCACAGCCTTTAGCTTTGATTACAGGGCACAGTAGTTGTTATAATGTCACAATATTTGTTTGTTATATTGGTATTGTGATCACTTTGCTTTGTGTGTTTGCGTGCGTGCGTGTTTGTTTGGTTGTTAGCAAGATAACTAAAAAAGTGATGAACGGATTTTCATGAAATTTTCAGGAAATGTTGATACTGGCACAAGGAAGAAATGATTAAATTTTGGTGGTGATTGGGGGGGCAGATCTGTCTTGGCAGAGGTCTGCGCTCTCCAAGTGCTTTTCTTGTTTTCATTGTTTTTCACAGGAAAAACTCTACAAATCCATCTGTATAGGCGCAAGCACAATTTCGATGTCACTGTTCGTGCAACTGGAGAAGTTAGAAATCCCACTGGAAGAAAAGACATTGCATTGGAAACAATGATATATGGGACATTACGGCAGTGAAAGCCACTGTTCCACACCAGCCTGTGGATGTGGAGATGGATGGACCTGTCCATAGACGCACTATACATCCAAAAAAATGAAATGTCACTGTTGTTGACTATAATCATGAGTATTACATTTAAATTACTGAAAAAGTCACGTTTTTTTTTAATATTACATCAAGTCTCTTGCATTGTCTGAAAGTGAAAACCTGCAAAGCCAAGTGTAGATGGGGATTCGAAGTTGTGTTAAGGCAGCTGTGTTACCTACAATGGAAAGCCCTTTAGCAAAAAAAGAGTTTGTCCCTTTGGAATCGCTTTGGAGACCCCACACATCCTTAGACCCCATGCAGCTTTCAAAACTTGAACTTTGCTATTTTGTCTTGTTTTGTTTGATGTTGGGATCATAATTGAAGGAGTGACAGTGCTTCAGGAACTGCAAGCCTGTGCTCTCCTTTTTGGTATAATCTATGACTTGAAACCTGAGCTATTCAGCTCACTTTTGAGTTTGTACAAAAGATTCTGATGGAACTTGATCCAAAGCCCCTGTCAAACAAAATCCAGGTCCTCAAAAACAAACTGCTGGAATAAATACAAGAACTCCTGATCAGTCTGTGTTCAGTTGCCTGTTTCTGTTTAACTGCAAAAGTTAAGTGTAAAACTCATGATGTTTAAGGTTAAGGCTCAGCAGATATGCCCCTGCTGTGGTTGAAACTAATACTGTATGTCCAAGATGGCAAACAATTTCACTGATTTCTTTTCTTTATCCCTCAGAGTGTATTAAAAACAGGTACCTTAACTACTACATTGCTTAGCAGGTTGCATTTGGAACCGCAGTGGTACTACATTTTTATGCTTGTTAAATTGTTAAATGACTGTGTTTGTGGTGGTGACCAGTGGTGGTGAGTTGGATCTGCTGGTGAAGGAGGAAACTGGACCGACCGGCAGGCCCAAACATGTTGTGAGGGTCTGCTGGGAACGTCTGGCAGAGCCCGATGTCAGCGCAGTCTTCAACTCCCACCTCCAGGAGAGCTTCTCCCAGATCCCGGGGGAGACTGGGGACATTGAGTCCGAGTGGACCATGTTCTCCACCTCCATTGTCGAAGCGGCTGCTCGGAGCTGTGGTCGCAAGGTCCCCAGTGCCTGTTGTGGCGGCAATCCCCAAACCCAGTGGTGGACCCTGGAAGTAAGGGATGCCGTCAAGCTGAAGAAGGAGTCTTATCGAGCTTTGTTGGTTCGTGGGACTCCCGAGGCAGCTGATGGGTACCGACGGGCCAAGCATGCAGCAGCCTGAGTGGTTGTGGAGGCAAAAACTCAGGTCTGGGTGGAGTTTGGGGAGGCCATGGAGAAGGACTATTGGTCAGCCTTGAGGAAATTCTGGTAAACCATCAGGAGGGGAAAGCAGTGCACCATGAACACTGTTTACAGTGGAAGTGGGGAGCTGCTGACCTCGACTGGGGATGTTGTTGGACGGTGGAAGGAATACTTCGAGGATCTCCTCAATCCCACTGTCACGTCTTCCATGGAGGAAGCAGAGGCTGAGGTCCCAGAGGTGGACTCGTCCATCACCCAAGCTGAAGTCACCGAGGTGGTTGGCAAGCTCCTTGGTGGGAGGGCACCGGGGGTGGATGAGATTCGCCCTGAGTACCTTAAGTCTCTGGATGTGCAGGGACTGTCTTGGCTGACACGTCTCTGTAACATCACGTGGCAGTCGGGGACAGTACCTCTGGACTGGCAGACCAGGGTTGTGGTCCCCATTTTGAAGAAGGGGGACCAGAGGATGTGCTCCAACCACAGGGGGATCACACTCCTCAGCCTCCCAGGGAAAGTCTATTCCAGGGTACTGGAGAGGAGGATCCGACCAATAGACAAACCTCGGATCTAGGAGGAACAATGCAGTTTTCGTCCTGGTCGCAGAACACTGGACTAGCTCTATACTCTCCATCGGGTGCTCGAGGGTTCATGGGAGTTCGCCCAACCGGTCCACATGTGTTTTGTGGATTTGGAGAAGGCGTTCGAGCGTGTCCCTCGTGGTATCCTGTGGGGGGTGCTCCTGGAGTATGGGGTCCGGGGCCCTCTGCTGAGGGCAGTCCGGTCCTTGTATGACCGAAGCAGGAGCCTGGTTCGCATTCCTGGCAGTAAGTCAGACCTGTTCCAGGTGCATGTGGGACTCTGGCAGGGCTGCCCTTTGTCACCGGTTCTGTTCATAATTTTTATGGACAGAATTTCTAGGCGCAGCCAGGGGTCGGAGGGGGTCCGGTTTGGGGACCACAGGATTTTGTCTCTGCTTTTTGCAGATGACATTGTCCTGTTGGCCTCATTGAACCTGGACCTTCAGCGTGCCCTGGGGCAGTTTGCAGCCGAGTGTGAAGCCAGTGGGATGTGGCTCAGCACCTCCAAATCCGAGGTCATGGTTCTTGACCGGAAAAAGGTGGTTTGCCCTCTCCAGGTCAGTGGAGAGTCTTTGCCCCAAGTGGAGGAGTTTAAGTATCTTGGGGTCTTGTTCACAAGTGAGGGAAGGATGGAGCGTGAGATTGACAGACGGATCGGTGCAGCATCTGCAGTGATGCAGTCACTGAATCGGTCGGTTGTGGTAAAGACGGAGCTGAGCCGAGAGGCGAAGCTCTCAATTTACTGGTCAATCTACATTCCTACCCTCACCTTTGGTCATGAGCTTTGGGTCATGACCGAAAGGACAAGATCCCGGATACAAGCGGTCGAAATGAGTTTCCTCCGTAGGGTGGCTGGGCGCACCCTTACGGATAGGGTGAGGAGCTCAGCCACCAGGGAGGAGCTCGGAGTAGAGCTGCTGCACCTCCACATCGAGAGGGGCCAGCTGAGGTGGCTCGGGCATCTGTTTCAGGTGCCTCCTGGACCTCCCTGGGGAGGTGTTCCAGGCATGTCCCGCCAGGAGGAGGCCTCGGGGAAGACCTAGGACACGTTGGAGAGACTATGTCTCTTGGCTGGCCTGGGAACGCCTCGGGGTCCCCCCGGAAGAGCTGGAGGATGTGTCTGGGGAGAGGGAAGTCTGGGCATCCCTGCTTAGACTGTTACCCCCGCAACCCGGCCCCAGATAAGTGGCAGATTATGGATGGATGGATGGAGGGATGGACTGTGTTTACAACACATTTTTGAATGTTTCTCAACACTGAAGTTGAACTCCATAAAATTGTTGAATTATGAATTTTTTGTGATTTTTCTATTTAACATCATTAAGAATTTTAAATTAGACAGTGAGTGTACTATAGGGGCATCACAGCCATGGCCCAAAACCTGCTCACCAAAGGTTCCAGTCTGCCCCACAGTAAGAATTTGCAAAGTGCAAAAATTATACTGAAGTTATTAAGAGTCAAAGCTGTCAAACTTGATTTAGTTCAGGGCCCACATACAGACCAAGTGTGATCTCAAGTAAAATAATAGCATAATAACCTATAAATAATTACTCCAAACTTTCTTCTTGGTTTAAAGTGGGAAAAAAATATTATGCCTATAAATACTGCAAAGAGAATAATATTAAATTCTGAGAATATTTACATTAAGAAATTATTCTTTAACAATTAAATGTGAATAACCTAAACAAATGTGAACAACCTGAAAAGTCTAAAGTAAATTAAGAGCAATTTTAACAATATTCTGTCTGTTACTAAATCTTTTGTGCCTTTGTAGATCTGATTTGTAATGGATATGTATAAATTACAAGTTCCCTTATTCAGTAAAAACCTATAAAAATTTAATTGTTTTCTATTTATTTATTTATTTATTATTTATTTATATTATTCCACCCTGATATGACACCTAAAACACACAGTAAAATAAAACCTGATCTTGCCAGATCTTGAAAGTAGTAGTCCTGAAATAAGGACACAAGTACATACATACAGCAGCTTTTATGACACTTCTACAGCTCGAATAATAAAACAATTTCAAGCAGCCTGTTTCACTGAAATGTTTTCTACGGGGTTATAGGCGCTTTGCACAGAATACTACAGTATTTACGTAGCGTGTGATTAAATATTTCAAGGCAGAGCCAAGTGTCCTCTTTTTTGGAAATCAAAATATGGTCACCTTTGTGTAAAGTCTTCAAAAAATCACAAATATTCTTTGTGGGCTCAGGTCTGGACTCCATGGTGGTCAATCCATGTGTAAAAATGGTGTCTGTCTGATGCCCCCAAAACCACTCTTTGACAAGCACGATAAGCCTGATGAATACTCTCTATCAAACAAATGGTTGTTTAAGAAATTAGACACTACTCACTGCATCTGTTAGGGTTAAAGAACTTATTGCAGCTGAAGCATATTACCCAGTTATCCAATGGAAGAATCTGAAGTATTTGCTTGGCTAACTCCAGGTCCAAGTTTGCTGAGAGAATCCGATCTGAAGGGCTTTTACATGCTATTTTTTTGGTATCATGAATGTGTGCGTGTGTTGGTAAGACTTTCCGTAATTCACTGTACAGAATTACTGTAGCTGGAGATTTGAATGATTAAACAGCATGTTTATTCATTGCTGACATCAGCCACAGCCATACATGGTGACAAACACCAGCAGAGAGAGGTCGAACAGTATGATACTGGTAGTGACCTTTTGAGTCTTGTTGTCTAATTACTAGAACTATTTACTGCAGGACATCTGGAAGCTGAAGTGAACCCTGCTGTTTATGTTTAAAATAATGGTAACTGCTGATCTGAGTGAGAATAACACCCTACTAGGGCTAACAAACCCTTGATTACACATGTATGAATGCTTAACTGTTGGGTTTGTGTTTGGGTCTTTTGGGTTTCTGTAAATTGGCTTAGAGTGTAGTTTTGACCAACTTTATATGTAAAGCGTCATGAGATAACTTTTGTTATGATATGGCGCTATATAAATAAAATTTGATTTGATTTAACTGGGTTTTTTGCAGGAACCAAGAATAATAGTTAACTAAACAATGATATTCAGCCTATGGATTTTAAATGAGAATAATGTCTACCTATATGTCATGTAATTATACTTTATTTGGCATTTATTACCTGGCTAGTTCAAGAGTCTGGTCTTGACAAGCTCTAAATGTAAAGTGTCAATGAGATAACTTCTGTTGTGATTTGGCACTATATAAATAAAATTTGATTTGATTTAGTTAACTTCAAGTTTTACCCCCCATTCCAGAGTGTTGATGGCATCCACACCCACACAGTACAGCACATACATGACATGTGAGACTAGATCCTTGCAAACTGAATGAACATGAACGGTGTACTATGAATATTCCTCACAGGGTGATTGATGTCTTTACATGCTCATGGATGCTTGTGCACATATACACCCATTCTACATTCCCACAGACACCTCTCTGCATGCCACTTGTACACACCCATACCACAGTTGTACAAAAAGATCAGTCCACCACATATTAGAACCCATCAACTGCAGGACTGCTGTGTGCACCAGCCAGACCTCTGATGCATTCTGCTAACCCTGTAGAGGGAAAGGCATATTTCTGGCAAGCTTGTAAAGGTTTCTGTTGAGGGTGAAGGTAATAATGGCAGAGCCTTGAGGCCTTGACAGACCTCTTTGTGCCACCACGAGACTGGTGCACCCTGGCAGCAACATCTGCAAGCCTGCCTGTCAGTGTCCAGTCAGCTCTGCAGGTGAGCAAGCTTCCTCCAAGCGAATAGAAACCTTTAGCTACAGATGCTGCACAGTGTGAGATGCACCACGAAGAAAAGGGATTTGGGGAACACTGGTGCTCATAGGAATAAAAAAAACAAATAACAAGGAAACACTTTAGACAAACATGCATTGTGTTTTTTTTTTTGTTTTGTTTTTTTTCTTTCTCTTGTTCTCTTTATTTTATGAAAATAATTTTCTTCAGCAACTGTGACTATTATATTACCTTTTTTTTTTTTTTAGCTATGTAAGATTTGAACACAGTCGGTCTGGCACAGTCAGATCTACTGTGACTCCACACTTAGCTTTAGTTCAATGCCAGAGCTAAAAAAAAAAAAAAAAATAGGGAAAAAAACTGTAAGCATGGAATACTTCTTTAAAGTTAACCTGTACTGGTCATGGTTATGGCATTAATTGTGCTTTGTGCATCACTTATAAGCAAGGGTTGTGTAAATTCAGTAAATTTACTTTCATTATAATTTGGTAAAGGCTGAAGTTATGAGTAACTAACTAACTACACGGCCTCAAGCATGGCACAGGCAATCATTTAGCCAGTCCCAAGCCCGGATGAAAGCAGAGCGTTGTGTCAGGAAGGGCATTCGATGTAAATCTTTTGTTAAAACAAACATGGAAATCATGACAAAGAACCTCATACCGAATCAGTCAAGGCCTGGGTGAACAATGGCGCTGTTGACCTACAGGGTACAGGTGGTAATTGGACGACTGTTGGTCAAGGGAGAGGAGGAAGGCGTGTCAATAGACAGAGAGAGGAGGCAAAGCAAGACACTAGAACTGAGAGTAGGAACTTTGAATGTTGGGACAATGACAGGAAAAGCTAGAGAGGTGGTTGGCATGATGCAGAGGAGGAAGGTAGATGTACTGTGTGTTCAGGAGACCAGGTGGAAAGGCAACAAAGCTATAAGCTTAGGAGGAAATGGAGTTGGAGTTATCTTGAAGGAGGAGTGTCTGAGGAATGTTCTGGAGATGAAAAGAGTGTCGGATAGAGTGATAAGCCTGAGGCTAAAAATTGAAGGTGTGATGCTTAATGTTATTAGTAATTATGTCCCACAGGTAGGATGTGAGTTAAAAGGAGAAATTTTGGAGTGATGTACATGAAGTGATGCAGAGCATTCCCAGAACTGAGAGAGAAGTGATTGATGCAGACTTCAATAGAGATGTTGGGGCAGGCAACAGGTGAGGTGATGAGGAAGTGATGGGCAGGTTTGGAATCCAGGACAGGAAGCGAGCTCCCTGGTTTCATTCTCATACTCACCAACTACAGCAGCATATCCGAAAACTTGAGAGAATGTGGCATTCTACTAAACTAATAGAACACCATTCAGCCTGGCAGGATAGTCTAAATAAATACTGGAAGGCATTTTGTTCTGCTAGAGCAGCTTATTAATCATCATTAATAGAGGAGAACAAGAACACTCAAAGATTGTTTTCAGTACTGTAGCCAGACTGACAAATAACCACAGTGCATATGAGCCTAGTATTCCTGCAACCTCCATAGAAACGATTTTATGAACTTCTTCAATAATAAGATTTTGCTCAGCAGAGATAAAATTAATGGCCTCATGTCCTCCACAATCTCTAGTCCACCTTTAAATCCTTCAGACCCAAAAACTACAGAGTAGACTATTGAACCATTTGGTTTTATGGATTGCTTTTCTCCCATAGAGATCAGTCAGCTAATTTTCATAGTCTCTTCATTTAAATTGTCTACCTGTCTGTTAGACCTAGTTCTAACAAAGCTCATCAAAGATGCTTTACCTTTACTTAGCTGCCACCGCCTTGATGTGATTAACTTGTCATTATCAAGAGGCTATGTACCACGGTCCTTTAAAGTAACTGGAATCAAACCTCTTCTTAAAAAGCCCAGCCTTGACCCTACAGTTTAGCTAACTATTGACCCACATGAAATCTTCCATTCATATCTAAGATTCTGGAGATAACAGTAGCTAATCAGTTATGTAACTTCCTTCAAGCCAACAGTCTATTTGAGAATTTGCAGCCAGGTTTTAGGGAATGTCATAGTACAGAAATGGCAACGGGGGGGGGGGGGGTACGGGACTGGTCTGCCTTAGTGGAGGTCTGTGCTCTCCAAGTGCTTTTCTCGTTGTGATTGTGTGTGTTAAATAGATGGTAGACATTTCTATTATTTGTACTAGCAGTTGCAGTAGTAGTATATTCACTGTTAATACTTGGAACAGAATTATTAACAGTTATGGACATTTGTCCTAGCTATTGATAATTATACAGGGTGGGGAAGCAAAATTTACAATATTTTGAGGCAGGGATTGAAAGACAGTGTATGACCAAGTAGTTTATTGAAAGTCGTGAGAATTTAAATCTTCAAATCATATTTTACTGCATTTCTAACGGTCTTGTTGTCTACCTCAAGTTCAATTGCCATTTTTCTCATGAATTTGGTTGGATCCTTTAGGATTTTGGATTTGAGAGCTTTAATAAAAGCTTTGGTACGTTTTTTGTTGCTTCCCCCACTTCCAGACTTTCTTGTA
The DNA here is from genome assembly GCF_902148855.1 of Sphaeramia orbicularis. Taxonomy (NCBI): domain Eukaryota; kingdom Metazoa; phylum Chordata; class Actinopteri; order Kurtiformes; family Apogonidae; genus Sphaeramia; species Sphaeramia orbicularis. Next base: position 6,398,440 of record NC_043973.1, read on the forward strand.
ATAGTTTTGCTCATAGTCATTCTCTTCTTTACGTTATAAACAGTCTTTATGGACACTCCAACTATTTTTGAAATCTCCTTTGGTGTGACGAGTGCATTCAGCAAATCACACACTTTTTGACGTTTGCTTTCCTGATTACTCATATGGGCAAAAGTTTCTGAAAAGGTATGGATAACAGTGTTAGGTATGATTATGACATCAATATATGTTTGGTTTCAAAACAATTGACGTAGTGCCTGCTGAGAAAAAACAACTAAATGTTCATTGTAAATTTTGCTTCCCCACCCTGTAGTAGCACCAGCTGTTCTACTTTTTGAATGACTGTCACGTGCACATAATTTTGTCACACTGTAGCCAAATGTCAAGTGTCAGAGAAGTATGTTAGAGTCGTACAGGACATGTGCGAGAGTTAGAGACAGTGGCACTGAGGAAAAGACAGGAGACAGAGCTGGAGGTAGCAGAGGTTAAGATGGTGACGTTCTCTCTGGGAGTGACCAGGATGGATCACATAACAAATGAGTACATCAGAGGAACAGCACATATTAGATGTTTTAGAGAAAAACTCAGAGAGGCCAGACTGAGATGGGTTGGACATGTACAGAGGAAGGGTAGGAAAAATATATTGGTAGAAGGATGCTGAAGATGGACCTACCAGGCAGCAGGTCTAGAGGAAGACTCAAGACTAGATTTAAGGATATAGTGAAAGAGGACATGAAGGTAGGTGGTGTGAGAGAAGAGGAAGCAGAGGATAGAGTTAAATGGAGGAAGATGATTCGCTGTGGTGGCCCCTGAAGGGAATGGCCGAAAGGAAAATAGGAACATATATATATATGTGTGTGTGTGTGTGTATATATATGTGTGTGTGTGTGTGTGTGTGCCATGTTATTACATGGTTTTGAAATACCTATGTTGTTTTGTCAATGGAAAAGTTAAATTAAAAAAAGGGAAATTCCACACATGCATTGTTTTTTTCTTTTGTTTGCCAGTACTGTTTAGGTCAACAGCCGCTACCTCCTTTTTAAACAAATACCACACTGGTTAATTGGGCATGTGATGCAGTTAATGAGATGGGTCATTTCTGAGTATCAGGCCATTTGCTCAATGATGTGAACAGTGTGTTGTCCACTCTAAATTACAGCATAGGATTCAGGACAATACAGTGAGCCTACAGGCGTAATACAAGACTTGATGCTTTTGCCATTACACACAATGGCACCTTGTTTGCTAAAGCAGAGCCTCTTGGGAACGCATTTTGTCATAGGAAACAAGAGATCCAGACAATTGAGGTGCATTAAAATTCACTGCTTTAATTTTCCAACCCTTTTTTGTGGATGACCTCAACAGTACCTAACAGCCCAATTAATGTCTGGGGAAAATAGGAGAAGGCCTGTGAGCCCTTTGTGCCAGCTGTCTAGTGCCATGCTGTTTGCCAGAAAGCCCAGCGGGTATCTACAACTCCTGTAAGCTGCTTGCCGCTCTGCTAAAGTGTAGCCCACAGTCAGAACAATGTGTGCTATAAGTACAGAGCAAGGAAGACATATACAGCAGGCTCGGCTAAACACAAAGATGCTAAGCTGTACTGACAAATTTGGATAACAAGGAAAACACCCCTCTGGCACTTCCTCAGTCAGGCACAGGATTGATCCAGTACATGTGTTGTGATTTTTTTCCCCCCTTTGTTGTCAACCACATATCATGACCAAAAGGTGTTCTTCACTTTCACACATGCCACTTTTGGACTTTCTAGTCTTTTTCAAACTTAATTTGTGGGTGCGAAACTTCTCTCAGGCCAAGATGTGAACTATCCTGCCAGTCTATGGTCTGAACAAAAGATGTGATCAGAAGGAACCATGGTTTGGTTCCTATATACTGGATAACTGGATTTTTCTGGACCAATTGCAGGATGTAAATAATAAAAAGGAAAAACAAATGGAGGAAGTTCAACATGACAACACTGCCAATGTTTGTTGATGAATGTAACAATTTCAGTAGTGTATAATATTTTAAAATGACATTGTCCAACATGTTCACAAAATGACATGTGGTGGGAGTTTTATTAAAGGTAGGCTGGGAGATCCTGAAAAACGGTTTGAACAAGCTACATTTTGAAAATACACAATTCAAAAGTTCAAACCCTTTTCTTCAGACTTCCCCCCAAAGCCACACCTCTAGAGTACCGGAATGCGTAATGCTGGTTCCCAAGGGTTTATGAGTGCTGCGCAGCATCAATTCGCTCATCCATCATCGCCACCTGCGCGCACTCCTGAATCTTCACAAACTTTCATTTGAGAGGGCAGGATGTTTGTCCTGGCTCATTATCTTATCTTATCTTATCTTATCTTATCTTATCTTATCTTATCTTATATTATATTATTTTATATGTAGAATAAGTCTAATGCGATGGTAATAACTTTTTATGTATGAAATGTATGCAAAACCTTACCAGCAGAAATGCTGATTTCACTATTATGTCAGCAGAACAGCCCCAATTCATACCTAGCTGACTAACGTTACATTCCCTAGTGATTTATGTTAGTGACAAAACAGCTTGCCAGCAAACTTTACATCCTAATAAAGCTAATATAGCTAGCCAAGCTCCAGCCTTTCCTGCACAAGTGCTCCAACCCTCTGAGAATGCACGATTCATGCATGAATTCATTCATGCGCAATTCATCAACTGCAAATAGCAGTTGAGTTTGATGGAAATATCACCATTCAGTCATTTCGATGGGCTGGTTAAAATGATTGAATGGTATTTTTTCAGTCCTGTCCATTCCACAGGTGACTAAAATGTTTTATTTTTGTAATATAGTAATAGCAATATTGTAAAAAATGCTCCATGAAAACCTCTCCTACCCCACCTTTAAATGGAGGGAATTTATGAGATTCATTATGTGAGGTGGTGCACACAAAAGTCACGTGTAAGAAAAATGGGTGTAGAGAGTGACATGTAGTTTTACAACACTATTGAAAAAGTAAGGTTGTATGATTTGTCCACATCACTAAAATGCAATGAAGTGAATGTATGTGAAATGGATGTGAACATACGTGTTTATATAAGTTGTTAGTGTTTTAGCACCTAACTAGACGTCAGAAGGATAGATGAGGGTTTTTTCCACACTGGTCACTTCAATGGAAGAACAGTATTCGTTACTGCCGGCCATAACCAAGCTGAAACAACAGACAGAAAAATGATTCCGAACCTTAACTGCTGGATCTGTCTCACTCATCTGCACTCTCTCTCTGCTCCCTCCTCTCTCTCTCACACACACACACCGGCTCCACCCCATACCGTTCCATCCACTCACCTGTCCATCATAGCCCCATTAGATACAATGCATTAGACAGTAACTGCCGCATATTCAAACTGTAACATTAACATAATTACTCTGGGTCGCTACTTCCTTGGTTTTAGTGATGTGGATAAGTCATACATTGATTCAGTCTTTTTTTTTTTTTATTTGTTTTGTTCATGTTCTCATCAAATCACCCATAAAGATTTATCAGCAGTGAATCTTGCATCCTGCTTGTCTTATCTGCAAGATGGCGGCGCACACAGTTGCAGCTGCTCGGTGTTCTCCCAGTTGGTGTTTAGTTTGGGTGTTTGGATACATGTTGTTTTGTGTCCTGATTGTTATTTGTCAGGCGATCAACATCTACAGATAGGAGTTTGTAACGAGCGGAGTATTACATCAGAGTTTCTCCGCATACACAAGATACTGGCGGATATAGCACGGCGACCCGGCTCTCCATGGATTACCATCGGTGCAGAGAAAAGGCGAAGGCGGTGCAGGGAGAGGAGGCAAAAGCGGGGCTGCCGGGCTGGGGCACTAGCCAGGCTACGGAGGCAGCCACTCAAACCTCTGCTTCTCAGCCTGTTCCTCACAAACGCCAGATCCCTCACCAATAAGATGGATGAGTTGAGGCTACAGGTTGCAGCTAACAACACCGTGAGGGATAGCTGCATACTGCTGATCACGGAGACCTGGCTTCATCCACTCATCCCGGACTCTGCGGTTGAGCTAACAGGCTACACCACACAGCAACGTGACAGGACAGAGAGCTCCAGTAAGAGCAGAGGAGGTGGATTGTGTGTGTATGTGAATAACAGCTGGTGTACTAATACTGTGACTGTAGACAGCCACTGCTCCCCGGACTTGGAGTATGTGACTGTGAAATGCCGGCCTATCTACCTCCCTAGAGAGTTTACTGTCGTCATGGTAACAGCCGTTTACATCCCACCGGACGCTAACGCTAAAGTGGCTAGTAGTCATTTGTATAGCAGCATTAGCAGCCAGCAGAAAACATATCCTGACAATGTACACATTATAGCAGGGGACTTCAATCATGTGGACTTGAAATCAGTGCTCCCTAAATTCTACCAACACGTTGAGTGAGCTACTAGAGGAAATAACACCCTGGACAAGGTCTACTCCAACATCAAGCTAGGCTACAGGGCCAAACCACTACCCCACCTGGGCCAGTCTGACCATGTGTCTCTGCTGTTAATCCCAGCATATGCCCCTCTTAGGAAAACTGCACCCACCATCACAAAAACTGTAACAACTTGGCCCGATGGAGCCTCTCACCAGCTGCAGGACTGCTTTGACAGTACCAACTGGGATGTGTTTATACATCAAGACCTGGAGGTGTTCACAGACAGTGTACTGTGTTAAATTAAGCACTGCATAGACACAGTTACAGTGGACAAACAAATCAGGGTATACCCCAACCAGAAGCCTTGGATGACCCGGGAGGTCCAGCGGCTGTTGAGAGACAGGAACATCACCTTCAGGTCTGGACACCAGGCCCTCTACTGTGAAGCCCACGCTGACCTGAAGAGAGGCATCAAAGGGGCCAACTTGGACTACAGGAGGAGGACTGAGAAACATCTGGAAAGTAACAACAGCAGGCAGGTGTGGCAGGGAGTCCAACATCTGACCAACTATAGGTCCACCTTGAGAGCTGCTAAGGGTGATGCCACGTTGGCAGAGGAGCTGAACATTTTCTTTGCCCGCCATGAAGTGGAACCACCTGAGGCAAACACATCACATCCCACGGCCCACAGCAACTTCACCCTCACAGAGCATGAGGTGAGGTGCACACTGCGGGCCGTGGACCCAAGGAAGGCAACTGGACCTGATGGCGTCCCGGGACGTGTATTGAAGGACTGTGCGGACCAGCTGGCTGGAGTCTTCACAAGGATTTTTAACCAGTCCCTGGCCCAGTCCACTGTCCCACCCTGCCTGAAGTCCTCCACCATTGTCCCCCTGCCCAAGAAATCTCACATCTCCAGCCTCAACGACTGCCGGCCAGTCGCTCTCACCCCGGTGGTGATGAAATGCTTTGAAAAGCTGGTCCGGGGTCACATTACAGCCCTCCTACCTAAAGGCTTGGACTCACACCAGTTTGCATACAGGGCTAATAGATCCACAGAGGATGCCGTAGCTACAGCCCTCCATGCTGCACTGTCCCACCTTGAGCAGCAGGGGAGCTATGTGCGGATGCTCTTTGTGGACTATAGCTCTGCATTCAGTACCATTCTTCCTCACAAACTGGTGAGTAAATTGGAGGACCTTGGCATCCCACACCCCACCTGCAGGTGGATCAACAGCTTCCTCACTGGTCGAAACCAGAGGGTGAGAGTAGGCCATTACACATCTACGGCCCTCAGCCTCAACACTGGCTCCCCCCAGGGCTGCGTGTTGAGCCCCCTGCTGTACAATCTCTACACGCATGACTGCACCCCCGCTCATCACAACAACATCATAGTGAAGTTTGCGGACGACACTACAGTAGTGGGGCTCATCTCTGGGGGGGATGAGTCTGCCTATAGAGATGAGGTTGAACATCTAGCAGCGTGGTGCAGTGAGAACAACCTGCTCCTGAATACATCAAAGACCAAGGAGCTAGTGATCGACTACAGGAGGAATAAAACTGACATTCCACCACTTATCATCAACGGGGACTGTGTGGAGAGGGTGTCGGACTTCTGCTTCCTGGGTGTCCACATCGAGGAGGGCCTGACCTGGAGTGTGAACAGCTGGAAGGTGTTGAAGAAGGCCCAGCAGAGACTGCACTTCCTGAGGGTGCTCAGAAAGAACAACATCACACAGAGACTGCTGGTGTCCTTCTACCGGTGCTCCATACAGAGCATATTAACATACTGTGTGTGTGGTTCACCAGTTGCACAGCAGCCCAGAGGAAAGCGCTCCAGAGGGCTATTAGCACAGCACAAAAGATCATCAGTTGCCCCTTCCCCTCACTGGACGATCTTCACAGTGCCTGCTGTGTCAAAAAAGCACAGAGCATTGTGAAGGACGCCTCTCACCCTGGACATTCCATATTCCAATTGCTGCCACCAGGCAGACGATACAGGACAATCAGATCACGAACAAACAGACTCAAAAACAGTTTTTACCCAACAGCAATAACCACCCTCAATGCCATAAAAAGCAATCTGTAACATAACACATGTATACAGTAATGGAGATCGTGCAATGATTCAGTGATTGAATGAATGGCTGTGAGTGTTTGTTTGTTTTTATTTTTATAATTATTTATTTACTATTGTGACGTTTGTGTCTGTGTTGTTGTAGTTGTTTTTATTATGCACTGACTGTTGGACTCTTTTTAATTTCGTTGTACATGTTTCATATTGCAATGACAATAAAGACTATTCTATTCTATTCTATTCTATTCTATTCTATTCTATTCTAAGCGTGAACCACTACCATTGAACCAGCGTTCAAACCAGTCACATGGTGTATGTGTCAAATGAAGCTTCAGACATCATGGGTCACGTGATTGAAACAAGCTTTGAGTAGTGAACCTTTTTCAATACAATTGTGATGAAAAGGTTCATTGCTTCAGAAAGCTTCACTTTGCCACACACCTGACATCCACCCTCTCACTGGATTCAGGCCAACTGGTGCTAAGTCCTAGAACCACCACTGATCCATCATACGTTAGCAACGGTAACTAAGAGAGGAGCACCTGGCAAGCCTTCACCTCCAGAGCAAAATGCCTAAGCAGTGCGTGGACAGGACATGCAAGTCCGATGAAAGAATATCCAGAATGTTTGGGTGATGTTGTATTTTTCACCTTCCCCAAACCAAAAACACAGCTGGAGAGATGTTGAATATGGATGAAACGGTGCGGAAAACCTCACTCACAGCTACTGTGCAACTACTATATGTGTTCTAAGATAAGATGCTAAAGCTAACTAGCACCCAGTTGTTAGCTACAAGACCATAGTACAGGGGTGACCATCCCTGGTCCTGGAGAGCTACTAGGCAAGGTAAGGCAAGGCAAGGCAGATTTATTGGTATAGCACAATTCATACACAGGGCAATTCACAGCGCTTTACAAAAATGGAAGAGACAGATTAAAAACACACAATGACAATTAAAACATAATCAATAAAACGTAAATAATAATCAATTAAAACAAAGTAAAAGAGAAGAGTGCAGATAGAACCCTTTCAGTTGTTATATGTACAGTTGAACAGAGCCATTTTCAGGCTGGATTTAAACATTGTCACAGTAGAGGCCTGTCTCATGTCATCAGAAAGACTGTTCCAGGGTTTAGCTGCATAGAACTGAAACACAGCTTCACCGTGTTTAGTCCTGACTCTGGGCACCAGCAAAAGACCAGTCCCTGAGGTTCTCAGGGTCCGAGATGGTTCATATGGGACCAACATGTCACAGATGTACTTTGGTGCTAGACCATGTAGAGACTTATAAATGAGCGGAGCTGTTTCAAAGTCTATTCTCTGAGCCACAGGAAGCCAGTGCAGAGATCTCAGCACAGGATCATACTTCATGGTTCTAGTCAGGACTCGAGCAGCAGCGTTCTGGATGTACTGCAGCTGTCTTCCAGCTCATTTAAAGAGTCCAGTGAGAAGGCCGTTACAGTAGACTAACCTGCTAGAGATAAATGCGTGGATAAGTCTCTCTAAGTCTGGTTTAGACAGTAAACCTTTGATTCTGGCAATGTTTTTGAGATGGTAAAAGGCTGATGATGTAATTGATTTAATATGCCTGTTAAAGTTTAGGTCTGAGTCCATTATTACCCCTAGATTTTTAACCTGATTTTTAGCTTTTAGAGTAACAGTTTCCAGATGACTGATGACACTTTCTCTGGGTTTTTGTGGGCCAAAGACAATGACTTCAGTCTTGTCTGAATTTATCCTGCATGTTTTAGATGATTCCCTCCTCCAGAACACCTGACGGTCATTATCAGGTTTCTGCAGAACTTGATGATGGCTTATCATTTGAGGCTTATTATTTGAATCAGATGTGTTGGAAGAGGGATACATCTAAAATATGCAGGATAGTAGCTCTCCAGGACCAGGGTTGGTCACAGTTGCCATAGTAGAATATTGATTAGAAGTTACTTATGTTTCGGCATTGAGTTAAGTGTTATGGAAAAAATAATACTCTACTAATTCGTCTAAAATAAAGAAGGGTCAGTTCAAGCGATCAGTGTCTTCAAGGAAGAAACTTTATTGGAGCTCCAATAAAGGGGTACAGATCAGAAAGAGGCTGAGGCTGTCTGTCTGAGAGTCCCAAGAATCATCTGAGTTTCTGTGTCTTATACCAGAGCCAGAGGGACCCAGAACTCAGAGATAAGGCCTCCCTTAGAGTCTGTGAGATCTCAATTTTATCCCCCCCCCCCAAGTGTCACATTGGTCTGTGGCCTAAACACAACAGATAAGTAAGGTCATAAAAGGTTAAGAATTTACAGGTGTCATAAACTACAAAGAAAGTCAGCCACTCTTATGTGGTCTATGCGAAGATACAGGGAATAGATAGACTAATAGATAATAGATAATAGAATGCATGCAAATATATATAGAATACATGTAACTTCCTCTACATAAGTAATTGTGCACCACTAAACCCACGATGTGGGAACAATATCCGGTGCGCTATAAACAGATGGAAAGCATAGCATTTAGCAATGGGGTAAAACATATCAGATACCCAAAACTATAGGGAGTCATAACTGAAAGTTAGCTTAAAATAAAACAATACATTGAGTTACCCTGTGATGCAAGAGCATTGTTGTTCCTATATACGTCTGTTCTGTACATGAATCATCAAAATATTGAGAAATCCATGTTTACATGCCAGCGGGAATGAGCAGCAAGAGAAAGCATGCCAGGCCTATCAACTGTTACCATGGGGGGATGGGACTTAGCAAAGGGTCAATTATCCCCACCTGGCATTATAAAGGCTGCAAGACACCCAGCCCAACCCAGGTCAGAGGTTTCACCTTACCACTCTCACACATGTATTTACACAAGTTTGTACTTGTTCTTGTATTGTTGTGTGTACAGAAATATTTTGTAAAATGAAGGTCATGTGGGCAAACTTGTGCAACATTTCAGAAATATTGTGGTAGAACATTCAAACAATTCTAATGGAAAAAATGTTCAAGTTAAGTAAAACACTGAAAACAAAAACATTTTGTAAGGTTTTAGCTGACATTAAAAAAAAAATCTAAATAAACCCTAACAAACAACAAAAAAACTAAATAAATAAACCCTAAAGGCAAACCAAAAATATAGAGTCTGATAATGATAATTATTGTTATCTAACAATATACTTTGATAGTTGTAATTTTAGCTCCAGATTTAAGTCTGCGGTGACCTTGAAATCATAGAGAAGGTAATCTGAAAATGCCATGTTAACAGTTATCTTTAACAGCCTTTGCTGTTTACTAGTCCTTGAATCTAATGTAATGGTAAAATGGTCTGAGCAATGTGGACTTTTTGTCAAATTATCCATAGCATATTGGTGTGGAATGTAATATCCACGTAATTCTTATCCACGAGTGATAATCAGTGTTTGTCAATACTGCAGGAGATTTTTGCTAAATGGATCTTGACCTGGACACCATCACCATTTGTTGTCTTGTTCAGCTTGCTGAGCCACAATCTACAGCTTTTATAATGATTTCTGTACAAAACAAAAACCAGATGAATATATTCCAGTCCATGTTTTTCTTTTTTTTTGTTTTTTCTGTGTAAAAAGAAGTGATAGCATGACTCGAAATGACACAGTATCGTTTGCTGCTGCCCAGGTGCCTGAAACGGAAAACAGAGCTGTATTTGACAAAAAACATACACACAACCACACGCATTGGATGAGGTTTTCTGTTCAGTGCAGTGTTCTGTTCCACTTGTAATTTTCATCATAAAGAGGAAAATAAATCAAAGATCAGAACAATGACATCCATGTGGACTTGTATACATGTGCATAGAATATTTACCTGCGTGTGACAGTGAAAGTGTGTATATGTTTTTGTGACTATGTTTGCATTCCATCCGGCATAGATATTCAAATGGCTTCATGTGAAAAATTGAATTGAGAGGTTGTTGAAGAGCTGCCTCTGCTTCTTCTCTCTGGCCGAAATGCGGCGCCCAAACAGCCTTTGATATGATAATGACAGCTCACCGTGGGGACCCCTAAGGGCCAGATGTATGCTGGGATATATCCCAGGTATTTGTCATAGGGTGTGAAGGACTTTTGCTTATCAACAGAAAGGGATGGGTGGTGTGTCTTCTGCATTGTTGCTGTTCGTTTGGACCCACTACATCAATTTTCTGTCAAGTTAGAAACCAGTGTCCAGGAATATACACTGGTTTTCACAAGCTAGATCAATCTGTCTGTTTTAAATTAAGAATATGAAGGATTTTGCAGCCTTTCTGCCTTTGCTTTCTTGTTCTAACAGTACCACTGTCTTCTGGTATTCTAAATTAGTACTGACCTAAAATAGAATTGTGACATTACCCGGTTTGATGTACAGTAGCTCCTTTAATAATTGTTTATAAATAAATGTCGCTTATCTTTTTAACTGGGGTTCCCTTCTTTCTTAGGTCTTCCTACCATTTTAATTTCATTATGTATCAATAAATGATAAATTGGTTAAACTGAAAGCCCTTCTCCTGCTTTCCCTTGAACTGATACATCTGTTTTGTGCCAGCACAGCTGAGTGCTGTCGCCGCAGGTCACACATGGGAAACCATTGTTTCTGATGGACTTAAACCTGTTAACATTGTAGGTAATACTGTGGAATACCATGGAATCTAATTTAAGCGTTAGTATGGGTTGTTGAAGTTATTCTTCATATGATGTGGATTTCTTCATAACACCAGTCTCTAAAAGGTATCCATGCTGACCTCAATGTGCTGCAGGTCCTACATTGATTTATACACCTGGATTTGATGTTTCAGGTGCATCTTCATTACACTAATCAATAACAGACAAGAGCATAATGAGATGTGACACCACAGTTTTCCAGTTTCTGTATTTTCCACATCCACATGAATACACACAAAGCTGAGTTTTGAAAAATCTTCCCTTTGGAATGTATTTTTAAAAATCTAAGCATCTGCATAAGCATCTGATCAGTTTTCACTCAGAAGCAAAAATAAGCCTTTAAACTCATCTATCTCACAGGATATCCTCTGCTGTAATTATCCTGCTATTACGCAATTATTTAATTGCTGTTCTTCTTTCTTCAGGTATATGCATTTCACTGTTTTCAAAGACTGCCTCACACATCAAAGATGAGCATCACCCAGATCAGACAGGATTCATCAAAAACAGAAACTCATCCGACAATCTCCGTAGACTCTTCAACCTCATTAACATCTCTCAACAATTGAATATCAACACCGTCATAACTTGACTTGACGAAGAAAAAGCATTTCACAAGGTAAACTGGACATTCTTACTTACTACACTTCATCAATTTGGCTTCAGGGAATCATTCATCCACTGGATTAATACACTATACACATCACCCAAAGCCACAGTTACTACTAATGGTATCACCTCTCCCACATTCACACTGCATAGGGGCACATGACAAGAATGCCCACTCTCTCCCTCCCTTTTTGCATTATTCGTAGAACCCCTCACAACTCCAATATGCCAAACTAACAGTACAAAGGAAATCAATGTCTCAGGTACACAACACAAAATCAGATTATACGCAGATGATATTCTTCTCTATTTACAAACTCCCCAACAATCACTGCATGAAACATTCAAAATAATTAACACATTCTCATCTGATTATCCTATCAACTGGAATAAATCAACACTACTCCCACTTTCAAACGATGCCTTGGATTCTGCAGCACAGGACTCAGTTCCTGAAATGCACATTGGCAATATTAGGTTTCTGGGTATTAACATTTCCCCTTGGCTGTCAGAGTAGTTTTCACTTAACCACAACCTCCTGTTCAAAACAGCAGAATATGACCCGGAACGCTGGACAAATTTTCCACTCCCACTCATTGTACGTATAGTGTCAGTAAAAATGAAAATCCTCTCAAAACTAAATTATCTATTCTCCTATATCCCGGTTACACCTCCTGACAAATGGTTCATTAAACTTAACTCATTGTGCACACACTTTTATTGTAAGAACAAATAAGCAAAAATCAAATTCACTACTTTACAGAAAAATAAAGCTCAAGGCGGACTAGACGCACCACACTTTATCCACTACTTCCTGGCTAATCAATTACAGTACTTAGTTAAATGAACAAAAGCAACACAAAATAACACATGGATTCAACTGGAACAGTCATACTTCACAAAACCATCTTTTGGCAGATATCTTTAAGATCTTTAAGCACAACACTACAAAAATATTGCTGCTTTAAAGATGCAGTCATCTCAACGACTCTGACAGCCTGGTGGAAAACATTAAAACTAACCAACTCTTCCACATCACCATGTAAATATACCCCCATTTGGCACAACCTAGACTTTACATAACATAACCCATAACACTGGTGGAAAACATTAAAACTAACCAACTCTTCCACATCACCATGTAAATATACCCCCATTTGGCACAACCTAGACTTTACATAACATAACCCATAACACTGGTGGAAAACATTAAAACTAACCAACTCTTCCACATCACCATGTAAATATACCCCCATTTGGCACAACCTAGACTTTACATAACATAACCCATAACACTGGTGGAAAACATTAAAACTAACCAACTCTTCCACATCACCATGTAAATATACCCCCATTTGGCACAAATGGGGGTATATTTACGACCCCGACTGCTAGAAAACATTAAGAACCTTAAAGAACTGAAAAAACTCACCTCAAAATTATACAGACACATTAAAAGTGGGGTACGAGATCTTAGAAAAACGGTTCAAGCAAGCTACATTTTGAAAATACTCAATTCAAAAGTCCAAACCCCTTTCTTCAGACATTCCTTTGAAGCCACACCTCCAGAGTAGTGGCACGCGCATGTTTGTTCCCGAAGGTTCACGAGCGCTGTACAGCAACAATTCGCTGGCTGAGGCCCCAGCCCTGGCTCCGACTACGCCCAGCTCGCCCAGTGATTTATGTTAGTAACAAAACAGTTTGCTGGTGAACTTTCCATCCTAATATAACTAATATAGCTATAATATAGCTAATATAGCCAAGCTCTGGCTTTGCTACCTGTACAAGAGCTCCAAGCCTCTGAGAACGCATGATTCATGCTCAAAGAGGAGGACACGCAGAGGGGGGAGGGGGGGAGGAACAAATGGCAGTTGAGTTTGATAGACATATCACCGTTCAATCATTTCAAGTGGGTGCTCAAAATGATTGGATAGTGTTTTTTCAGTCCTGTCCGTTCCACAGGTGACTACATTTTTTTATTTTTGTGTTAGAGCATTTAATTAATTGGTTGTAATCGGCATATGAAGGGGATTTTAAGTAATATAGTAAAAAATGCTCCAGGAAAACATCTCGCACCCCACCTTTAACTCGGATGATACAATACACACAACAGTAGAGAAGTGGAACTTGGACCTTGACACAACACTCACAGATGAACACTGGACAGCAATCTGCAAAAGCATTTTTTCTATGACATCCAACACCAATCTGCAGCTCATTCAAAATAAAGTTATTCACAGGACGTATGTCACAGAATACAAGATGCAAAAATTGGGCCTAACTGACAGCCACTTGCTCACAATGCACCATAGGAGTCACTGACACTTACCCACATGCACTTTGGGAATGCACACCTATACAGGCTTTTTGGAACACCATCACTCAAAAACTCACAGATATCCTGAGCTGCAAAGTCCCCCTTCTTCCCTCTCTCTGTTTCCTCGGTCTCACCACAACAACTACCACACCATCCAGACACAAGAACAGCGTACTGACATCTCTAACCATCGCCAAGAAAACAATCCTTCAAAACTGGAAATCAAAACACTCAATCAACATCAATTAGTGGACCAATTCTCTTACTCAATACATGACATCCTCACTAATAACAGCTTACCATGACATAACATCCTTTACAAATTCCTGGTCACCATTCATTAACCACTACAACATTAACCTCAATCATTTCTCAACACCAATAACATAATCCCTGTCATTAAGCCTTAAATCAATATCTATCATTTTTTTTAATCAAGATTACATGTGCCACTCCCATTTTCCCATTCTTATAATCTTCACAGACACTTACATACACACACACACGCTCAAATTATTGTTATTATAATTTTTTTCCATCTATTTTTATTTTTTTTTCTTTCTTTTCTTTTTCGTTCCTTCTTAATTTTCTACTCATGTATTGATCTTTTCCTTTCTTTTTCATCTTTTTTTCCTCATGTCTTTCTGTTTCCTCTCCTTATTTCCATTCTCTTTATTCTTATCCTCAATATTATAGTATTAATACAATAGTTACATATTGTTATTAGTGTAGTATTGGTGTTGTTGTTGCTGCCGTTGCCCCTATTGCCATCATATACCGGTTTTTTTCCACCTTTTCCCACTTTCAACCCTGTTTTTTGTAAATTTGATTCATTTTACATCAACAGGTGCAATGTTTTTAATGGTGGTAATGAAATGGCACCCATACATACATAGCAAAAAATAATACACACACAAGGAGGAGGGAGGCTAAGCAAGGGGTGAGACCAAACAACCTTGCATGCTTTTAATGCACAGTACAGACACTTTCATACAAACATTTCCCAACATAGGCCAGGAGTTTATTTTCACCATTGAAAGAAAAAAAAAAGTTGCACCAGTGCTGTGATGGCGAGGTAAGGCAGCAGGGGCAATGGCATCAAATGTAGATAAATTGTACTTTTAATCACATTTGGTTATTTTCATTTATTTATTTACTTATTTATTTTTATTATCCCCTTTTTTCCTCCCTTTTCTCTCTCTCTCTCTCTGTGTCTGTCTCTCTCTCCTTTTCCTTTCTTTTCTTCTCATTTAGTTTCACTTACCTAATGATTGTCTTTGGTCATATCCCTGATTTTTAATTAATTAATTAATTAATTAATTAATTAATTAATTAATGTTTTGAGAAGCCCACATCCCAACAGTCACACCACATACACATCTTACACACTTCACTACACAGAAAACATTTATATAGACAAGACAGGACATTGATTCTTATTACTGACTGACATGTTTCTTTTGTATATTACATGCCATAAATCTTAACCCCCCCCCCCCTTTTTTTTTTCCCCCACATTATGATGATTAAATGTACATATTGTATAATATTGTACATGAGTCTCTTTGTCACTCAGTGTCACTTCAGCAAAGGTTTCAATAAATAAATAAATAAATAAATAAATAAATAAAATAAAATGATGAGCATCTACCTTACAGCTGCAGATATAAGCTTAAACTGCTTTGAGGTCCAAAAAGTGAAACTCCCACTAACTAAAATTTCAACAAATGAATTCAATGGGGACTTCAGACCCCCTTTAATAAGCGAAATCATATTTTATTTTAATATCTTAATATCTCACCCATCTCATTATGTATTTGCCAGCATGTTTCCTAATGTAGTAGAAGGGGCCATATATTGTTGTTTTGTTTGGGTCATTTGTGAAATCTGTGTTTCAGACAGATTGGAAGTGAACTGATTTGCGAAGAATAAAGGGAGCTGGCCGAGGTGGAGTGGGATTAGTGCCACTCCAGGACCATTATAATCTGGTTGCTGCCAGAGCAACTTTATCTCCTCCCTCCCTGTTCACATTCACACATTCTCTTAATTGGACACAAGTCTCACTGTGGAAACGACAGTGTCAGTTCTTAATGGGCTTCATGAGGTTGTGTTCAATCACAACTGTATGTGAAGTAGGGATGTAACGATAACCGGTATAATGATAAACCGCGGTAAAATTTCCGATGGTTAGTATTACTGTTTAGATTCTAATTATTATGATAACCGTGTTCGATTACCGCACCTAGAAAACTCACGGTACTGTTCATTTCCTGAAGAAGCAGTGGCACTCCAGGCGTGTGTGCACAGTTTGTAATATTTGGCCTCTGAAAACATGGTGGAAGGCACCTGCATGGACAGAGCTACAGAGATTCGGGGATAGGGGCTCCCACACGGACCCAGTCCGTCCAACTGCAGGTCCAATGGAGCGCGCCAGCGCACAGACCCGGTCTGTCAGAGCGCGCACGCACAGACCCAGTCCGTCCGACTGCGGGTCGGTCCGAACAAGCATGTGCACAGACTTGGTCCATCCTCGCAAGCGAGCGCACAGACCCGGTCCTCGCTAGCGTTAACCCCTTCCCGGCTCCAACATTCAAACCGTCTGAATATAGACACTCAGGACAAACTCATGTCAGTTCAAATGAGCCCAAATGAGTGAACTTCAACTATACAAAGACACATGATGTGTGTAAAAACCAAAGGAGAGGAGGCTTTATGAACTGAAGGACATTCAACAGTAAATCCACTGACTGACCTCCAGAGGAACTGGACCATATGCCACTGTTGTGACTGGTCTGTCTCTCACCAGGAGTGAACCACTGACCTGTCTGGATCAGATCAGCCTAACATGTTTTAAAATCCTCATTCTTTCAGAATACATTACATTACATTTGTTCATTAAATAGTTTAGGAAAATATGTCTGTTTCACTTTCTGTTTGTGTGTATAATAGTGTATATGTGTGACACTGTGAATAATTTGATCTGGAAAATGTTCAAACAAATTCCACTATGACCTGTCCAACTACTTTTTTTTCACACTCAAAAACACCACAGGAATCAATAGGAGAATTGATAAGGAATTGGATTGATAAGCAGAACTGATAATGGCATTGATATTGATCAAATCTACTACTAGACTTGACTATTGTAATGCACTTTATGCCGGGCTGAGTGAAAATGCACTTTCCCGACTGCAGCTGGTCCAAAATGCTGCAGCTCGGCTTTTAACAGGGACACCGAAATATCAACATATTTCACCGGTTTTAGCTTCACTCCATTGGTTACCAGTGTGTTTTAGAATTGATTTTAAAATTCTTTTATTTGTTTTTAAATGTTTGAATGGCCTTGCCCCCTCCTACCTGTCTGACCTGATCCATCCCTACCCCTCTCGTGCTCTCAGGTCAGCAGATCAGCTGCAGCTTGTGGTTCCAAAAACTAAAAAGAAGCTTCGTGGGGATCATGCCTTTTCTGCTGTCGCCCCAAAGTTGTGGAACCAGTTCCCCTTAGTTGTTAGACAGGCTCAGTCTGTACCTGTCTTTAAATCACATCTAAAAACGCACTTTTTCTCATGAGCTTTTAATCAGTGAGTGACATGTCTGTTTTGTTTTTTTTTAATGCTGTTCTTGACAGATTTTAATTTGTGTTTGTTTTTATGATGGTTGTATTTTGTTGTTCATAGACCACTTAACACCCTGTGTCATCACTAGTTTTATTTACTTATTTAATCCCTTGTTTTATGTTTGGCGTACGGCACTTTGGCCAGCTGTAAAGTTCTTAAAGTGCTTTATAAATAAAGTTGGTATGGTATGGTATGGTATGGTATGGTATGGTATGGTATGGTATGGTATGGTATGGTATGGTATGGTATGGTATGGTATGGTACGGTATGGTATGGTACGGTATGGTAAATCCTATCAGTTCCACCCCTGGTGCAGATATCTCTTGTGTCCATAAGGTGCCAACTTTAATGCACATTTGTATGTTTGTTGTTTACATGCTATTACTTGAATGTTTCTTCAACAGAAAGTACATTGTGCATATTACTTTAGTAGTTTTTTTTTTCAAAATACAACTTGGTTATATTATTTCAGTGTGTGTATAAGTACTTGTTGAACATTTTGAGCAGATTTCAACATGACCGTGATAATAATGATAACCGTGATAATTTTGGTCACAATAACCGTGATATGAAATTTTCATATCGTTACATCCCGAATGTGAAGTAATACCGGTCAGACTGGAGGGAAACTGTGAAAGGCTGAGGTGATTTAACAAGCCCAGGTATGACAAGTGAAGCCTTATCTGAGGATGTTTGATTTATTAATGAAGATTTCTATTCTATTAAAGCCATGACGTAGTCAACACAGTTGGCAAGAAATGGAACTGTGCTCCATTTGACTGTTTGGTTACTTTTGCTACTCCTGCCAAGCTTTCATACCTGGCAAGTCACATGGGGTTTCACAATATCAGTGAGATATGTTCCAAATATAATAATTAATCTCTGTAATAATTATTCTGAAATATTAAATAGAGGTCGACAGAACAGACTACAATATGTATTTGAGAGCTACATAAATCCTATTTTTAATAAAACATCACAAATATCAGGCTGCAGCAACAACTTTATATTTAATTGACAGAGATACTGAGATAGCTCTTGAATGGCTGTACTATAAACTCAAAGGCCAATGAATTCATGCCTATGAATGACAGGCCCTGGGCTTATATGAGCTACAAATAAATAAATAAATAAATAAATAAAAAGAAAAGAAAAGAAAATCTGCATTACATAGACGACTGTTCCATCAGTACTAAATAACACCAAATAATATTAGTAATTAAGGCAACAGTGGTATCCTTACAGTTATTAGCTGTGTAGCCAGATGTCTCTTTCCACTTTCTTAAAAGAACACATTCATGTAGCCTACACTCAAAATCACAGACATAATTGCACCTGTTAATGCAATGAATAGCAAAAACAGGCTTTTAAATTCCTTAAATAACAGTGAAATAAAATTGGATGGATGGATGGATGGATGGATGGATGGATGGATGGATGGATGGATGGATGGATGGATGGATGGATGGATGGATGGATGGATGGATGGATGGATGGACGGACGGATGGATTTTGAGAAAAACTTTAAGGTTCAAAAAGAGGCTTTATGAACTACTACTACAACTCCATCTGACTGATGATTTAGTTAGTATGTCAATAAATTTAGAAAAATTCCATCCCAAGGTCTCAGACATCCTGAAATTAAGATACATATAAAGTATGATTTCTTATTCTGTAAAAGCACCCATAAACAACGAGGAAGCGCAACAAACTTTAGGAGGATGTATACTGTATGTTGTAGGTTCCATATTTACAACATTTCAATATGTTCTGAAATCCTGTCAGGTCAGCTGAGCCTGCATGCAGTTACAGGCGTAGGTTTCCCATCATTGACCAGCATATGCATCTATAGCATCCAATGAAACTTTACTGGTTTCGTTGGATGCTATTTATCCCACAGTGTATTTGTTGGTGGGACATATAAATTTCCCAACAGGGACAAATAAAATGTTATGTTATTTCTGCATCACATTACAGACACACCAATAAAAAAAAAATATTTTCTCTGCCTGCCAAATGATCTGTTCATAAAACATACAAACCTACAGGCCTATTCAAAATGTTGGATGTTTAGCAAAACAAATCGCTTTCACACTGCAAAGAAACTAACTTTTCGCTTTCTTGTATTTTTCTTGTATATCAGCAGTGATATAATGTGATATTCATATTTTACTGTGTATGATAAAACTGTAATGAAAACCATATGGGCTAATGATGGATGTGTTGTTGCAGGTTCAGACAACCCAACTGGTTTTGTTTTTCCTCTATGTGCGAGTGAAGAAGGAATTGTCTCTGCTTCCCTCTCCTCTCTCTCTCTTACAACAGAGGTTCAATTGGCCATAATTGGCTCCTGTTTCCAGCCTCACTATACCCCTCCTCCTCCATTTTCCTATTTTACCTTTCCCTCATCATCCTTGCTTTCCTCCTCCCTTTTCCACCTGTTTCTCTCTAAGCTCTTGCTGCTGCCACTTTGATAAAAGCATGGTGAATGGCACACCATCATTGGGGCAGACTAACATTTGAATCAATAGCAGCGTGCAGATGCTTAGCAGCCAATTTACTGAGGTGGTGGAGAATAGCAATGCTAAAAGATGAAAACCAAGACAGAAAAGAGAGAGGCAGCAAAGATGGAGATGGTGGTGATATGGAAAAAAAATCATATCACTATTTTTTTTCATATCAGACGATATCGATATGTATCACGATATAAATCAAATCACTATTTTTGTCAAGCTTAAATTTTCTGTTACTCATAAGTTAGTTGTGAAGACATCAGAAGGTTATTTTTGATTTAAATATGACTTATTTTCTGTCAGAGGTTGAACATGACAGATGTGCTGAAGCATGTTACACAACTGTAAACTGCAAACAATACATCATTTGGTGAGACACTATACAGACCCATTTACCTCATATTATATTTTCTCTAATCTGTGTATGATATTTGCCCTATCTGAGTGGTGGAGTGTGTGCAGAAGCAGTTCATGGGTGTGTGGATAAATCTGGTCCCATTTCACGGAGTAGAAGCAAAGTTATTTAATTTTTACATATTATGTAGAAATTTTCCGATTAGCACTTTGCAGATGGTCCCTAAACTCGCACTCACTAAGTGGCTCCACATAAAGGAAATGCCATCTACTGATCATTAAGGACCATTTGGTTGGATGAAAATGGGGTTGTAGGTTCCTCTCTGTGTTCCAAAGCTGCATCGAGCCGTCATTTGTGTCTTAATGATTATTGACCAATGATCTATTGAGTCACGAAGTGTGAATCTGTGAATCTCTTGCCAACTTTACCGTGGTGAGTCTTTGCATTCTTCACATAAGCTACATGTATTGAAAGCCCCGAACCCATTTTCTCCCAAGGGAACGCATTAACTTCCGCAGCAGCCCAAATATTAGCGTGTGTGCTGTGGCTGGCTTTTATGCCTGTGCTGTGTGCATCAACCTAACTTGACGTAGCTCTAGCATGATTGGTTCAGTGCTGTTCTTATGTCTGTCAAAACATTCATTCATTCATTTTCTGAACCCGCTTTATCCTCACTAGGGTCACGGGGGTTGCTTGGAGCCTATCCCAGCTACACAGGGGCGAAGGCAGGGTACACCCTGGACAAGTCGCCAGTTCATCGCAAAACATGGATGGATGAATTCTATCGAAATTGTATCGAGCATGTCTTATATTTCTATTGAGGAAAAGTTATATTGCGATATATATTGTTATCGTTTTATTGCCCAGCCCTAGTGGCAAACGTCAAATACTGCTTGAGACACTTTATTTTGGTTTCTGGGTGCTAATTGTGTCATGGAACTTTCACGTTGGGTTAAGGTTAGAGCAGCTACACAAATTTTTGGTCATGGCTAAAGCTGTGGTCTTAAACTTTTCTTGTCCTATGCTTGCAACTAAAGACAGCCTCCAACAAATTATTATCTCACTAAGGCTATATTCAGACTGCAGACAAATGTGGCCCAAGTCCGATTTTTTTCCCCCCTATGTGACTCAGGTCAGGTTCTTTCATGACAGTGTGAACAGCACAAGTCACATGGAATCTGATCTTTTCAAATCAGATTTGGGCCACTTCAAAATGTGGTACTGAATCAGGTACATATCGGATTTTTAAAAATGCGACCGCAGTCTGAACGGCCAGGTCGCATTTATCCAACCTTTCCAGTCACTCCCGTCATTGACACAGAAAACGTAGAGACCCGGAGGTATGTTACTTTGAGTTTCCGCCTAGTTTAATACATTTACAATTCCCGTACACATGTAAGCATTGCATTATCCACGGGCTTACCTTTAGCACCACAGTGTTTTCACAGTCATCGGACTTGTAGATCACCAAACCTTAAACCCAGACGCAGCAAAACTCTTCATAGCTGTCAAGGGACTTGAAGCTTTTGAATTATTCCACTGTGTATTAACTTATGCCTAAAACAAGATAGTAAACTAACGGCATGTAGGTACAGGATGGCAGGGACCAGTTGGACGCTGGTGAACACCGGTAGCTAATAGGGGTCTATATCCTTCATGTCTCTGATCTGATCTGCTAAGCAAATACCTTTGCTTAGCAGTCACATTCAGATTGTCTTTATAGAGACCCCTTGCTTTCGCCACCACCTTATCCATTTTTTAAAAATTTAAATCTTGATTTATACAGCTCTTTCCTGCACGTCAGTACAATGCTGTTGCCCACAGCAACCAATAGCTTGCAAGTTCAAAATGGTGCAACCTTCCAGATACCTCACATGATATGGTGTAATTTCCTCATTCCTAAATACGTCCGAGCCTCTTTTGTGCATACGGGTCACTTCAGGGTCACATTCAGTCCATACTCAAGACTGATAGAAGTTGCATTTGATGTGTAATCGGATTAAATCGGATTTCACCAAAAAATCTGAATTGTGCATTCAGACCTGCTGTCTGAATGTAGCCTATGTGACGGCTACAATCCCCTCTAACAACCAGTGAGAATTATACATAAAATGGCACAGTGATCTGTGTGACAGGTAAAATGATGTAGCTAAAATACTAAGGATAGTTTGCTTTTTGGTGCCCTTGACCAATGTACTGTTGAAGATCTTGAGTTTCCAACATTTAGTAGGATGAGTAAAATGCAGAGACAGAATTTCCCTAGGGGTACTGATAATAATAAATAGTGAAGTCACAGGGCCGAGAGCTGAGAGGGAAGGGCTTCAGCGTTAATGATCAATTTCCCAAGGAGATCCTGGACCGACGGCGCGTAATTTTTTCCATCTGGCACAAATTCATAGTGGAAGGCTGTCGCGCTGTCGTTGCGTAGATAAACTATTCGTCAATGTTGTACTGGGACCAGAAAATCACCCCTCAGCTCTGCTAATCAATCAGTCAGGTGATGTACACGTCTACTCCCATATGCAAACAGGTTAAAAGACAATAAGGTATCAAACTAACAGTAATGCCATTGTAAATCAGTCTCCACTTCACATGTGCACAATGGCGATGTGTTTTTTTTTTTCTTTTTATTATCTGTTTCTGTTTCTTTTTCACCCTCACTCCCCCTTCTTTTCACTATTCCTTTCCCTCACATTTTCCTGGGTAACAGTCACCTCATATTATATGCCTGTATTAACCAGAACATAAGTAGATGCACGTTAGAACTGAGGCACAGCGTCATGTCTATACAATCGACACAACGCATACACTTAACGCATGTGGGAATAAAACAGATCTGCATGCATCACGTAGCACTAACATCAGTCGGTTCATGGGTACACTGAAGTGTGTCTCCTGGAAAGTGCATGGGACTGGTACCAGGGTAAAGAGACTTAAAATTTTCAATCAGCTGCAGGATTTAAAGGCAGACATTGTATTACTGTAAGAAACTCATTTATCAAACACGTCTATAGACACACTTCATACAACACAATTTTCACATGTATACTCAGCATGTTTCAACTCAAGGCAGAGAGGGGTAGCAATTCTTATTAACAGAAGACTAAACTTTGACACTGACAGCACAATCACTGATCCAGAGGGAAGATTTATTATAGTTAAATTATCTATTCAGAATATTAAGTTATGCATTCCAAACATATATGGACCAAATATTAACAACCCCTCCTTTTTTTCCACTCCTTTTTCACATCAACTCCATGATTACTCAGATTGCACAACTCATTATCAGAGGGGACTTCAATACAGTTCTTGACCCAGGAGCTGACAGGCAGAGTCCCACTGGAAATAACAGACTTGACCAGTCCTCAGAAATTGTTAAACAATACATGAAGGATTTTGGTCTTTGCGATGCTTTGTACTCTCACCATCCCACTGTCTAGATTAGATTATTTCCTAATCAGCAGCTCGCTGATGAGTGATATGTCCAAAACTAAAATCCACCCTAACACTGTCAGCGACTATGCACCAGTGTCAGTCACTCTGGTTAATAAGAACATTAAGCCACCAACTAGGAACTGGAGATTTCATACATCATTGCTTAAAGATCCTGAATTTATCAACTACTGTAAAAGAGAATGGTCCATATTCATAGAAAACAACAATTTACTAGGAACATCACCATGAGTTCTCTGGGAGGCAGGAAAGGCAGTAATGCATGGGAAAATTATTCCCTTCTCCTCTCATAAGAAAACGAAAGAGACTTCAAAATATCTGGGTTAGAAGTTAAAATTAAATCACTAGAGGAGGCATACTCTGTCTCCCCAGAAGAGCACACGCTGAACAATATAGGGAAAACTAAACTGGAACTTGATGAAATAATAGATAAGAAAACACAGTTCTTAGTGCAAAGGCTTTGCTTGGAGAAATCTGAACATAGTAACAAATCTGGGAATTTTTTTGGCTAATCAATTAAAAACAAATAAAGAGAAAACAACAATCTGTGTATCATTTGTTCTTTTCATGTTCAATTAAGAATATGCAATCAGAAAACAAAAAAAACAACTCATTTCCTTTGTCATGTACAAATTAAAAATAAAAAATAAAAAAACGAGTTATTTTTTTCATTCTTTCAATTGAATGCACAAATTACAACTCAGAAATAAGCAAATAGACTAAATGTCAGGTTTCATATTGACATTTTTGATATCTGATTTGGTATGGCCCAGAAGTTATTGACTTCTTCGTGTGCTAATAAAAATATAAATGGTACACCTCCATCCCCCCAAACTTTCTTTCTTTCTTTCTTTCTTTCTTTCTTTCTTTCTTTCTTTCTTTCTTTCTTTCTTTCTTTCTTATTTTTTATTCTTCAGTATATTTTTTTTTTTCAGTTGCCATGTCATCCTCCCCCATTTCCACCAAACAGGTTCCTGGGCTGGTTTGGAGCCAGTACCTGACTTAGCACCAGTTCTTTGTGTTTCCATCGCCTATGCACTGACCAAATTGGTTCCAAACAGGTTCCTAGCAAGCACCAACTTCAAGCTGGACTAAACCGGGGCCGGACTAAGAACAACTGACGTGACCCCCTGCATCATCAGAGGGCAGGGGTGACCAAGATAGGAACTGCGAAAAAGAACCATCATTTTTAAAACTACAACCAGCAGGTTATTAGCTTAGTTTTTAGAGAAAGAGTTATAGATGGCAAAAACAAGCAGCAGTGGACAGAGGAGGAGACCCAGTGCTTTCTGGCACCTTGGGCTTCATCCGAAGTCCAAGACCAGTTGGAGGGAGCCTCTGGCACAAAGCCAGTGTTTGAAAAAATATAGAGATGGATACGACCGGACCTGGACCAGCTTCTAAAGAAACTAAAGAAGATAAAGATGGACTACAGGGACCAGAAAAGACAGCATAGACACAGCAGACGGACAAAAAGAATCAGCATTTGGACCTGCTGAACTGCGCTTTAGGGGACCGGTGAATCCGACTAGCGGTGCACTGAACTGGGACACAGCAGACATGGACTGGAGGCTTTGGATTGTGGATGAGTCTGTTGTTCAAACAGCGGTAAACAATGCTGGTAAGTTTTGTTTCTCAAATGCGTGGATACTAGCTCACAAAAAGTCAACTTTAGAGATTAAAGCGAGCTACAAACGTTACGGATGTTAAAACACTAGCTACTGGTATGCTAAGAAAAAACTAACAATATTTCTATGTTATCCCCATAATGCTGTTTCCATGGTGGGTGTGTAAAAGTCAGATCTGAACTCAGTAGTTAACTGAACCGCATTCCAGTAGATAGGATTATTGTCCACATTATGGAGAACATGTCATATGAAAGCACAGTTTCTTTGTTTTGTTCTTTACAGTTGTTGTCCATGGACGAGGAGGCAGATTCACACCAACAGCACCTGGATTTTTCTTCCCTTTTGATAAAGCATTTTTTTTTATTTGAGCCTTTTTTTTTTTTTTTTTTTTTTACTTCAGTGTGAATAAATCCATTTAAAATGCATAAAATTTTGTCCATGTTTTCCTATGCCTCACATAAACTTGGGTAATAATACTGCTCTGTTGACCTCACTAATTATCTGTTTACATAATCCTTGCATTATGTTTCTATGTATATCATATAGAAACCCACATATTTATGTTTATCACACACACAGTGAATATTTGCGTTTTTCATCTCTGGATTGCTAGACTTGTAAACACAAGAGCAGTGCTTGCTTCCGAACGAGCATCTCCTGCACCTGACCAGTCACATGATCATGTTTTACAATGACATAGCTCTGACTTGGCTCTGCTTGGCTGTGCTTGGCTCTTGGCCTATGGAAAAATAAACCGGTTCTTTGGAGGCACCAGGCTGGTCCTAGCATCGAACTAGCACCAGGTTCTTCATGGTGGAAAAATACACAAGAAATTCTCCATGACTGCAGAATACTAGCAAAAACACGATTGCCCAGCTCAACACACGAAGAAGTCAGTAACTTCCGGGTCATACCAAATCAGATATCAAAAATGTGAATATGAAACCCAACACTTAGTCCATTTGCTTATTTCCAATTTTTAATTTGAAATAAAGAAAAACAACTCATTTTTTTTTATTTTTGGTTTTTGATTTGTACATGAATAATGAAATAAAGAGTCATTTTTTCTTTTTCCGGTTGTTGATGCTCAATTGAATATGAAAAGAACGAATGATACACAGATTAACAACTATTTACTCCGTTAAAGATCCAGCAGGAAATATCAGCCATGACCCCTACGAAATAAATAACACTTAAGGGATTTCTATAAATTGTTATAGACACCACAAATAGACCCATCAGATGATATTGATCAGCTTCTTAACAACATCAGTCTATCAACATTACTACAGGAACACAGGGTATCTCTGGACTCACCTCTCTTTGTTGGCGAACTCCAAGAAGCTCTCCAGCATATGCCCAGTAACAAAGCCCCAGGGCCAGACGGCTTTCCAGCTGAATTTTACAAAGAATTCTGGACTACACTGGCATCCACTTTCCACAAAATGATTTTAGAAATTAGGGGTGTGCCAAAAAAATCGATTCATGTAAAAATCATGATTCTTATTTACCACAATTAAGAATCAATTTAAAATGTCCCAAAATTGATTTGAAAAAATAAAAAAAAAATCCACTGGCAGTCTGCCTCCGTTTTGTATGCGGGACGTCCTGACATCATCAGGCAGCTGGTTCTGGAACATATGCATGCATGGTAAGCACCAAAACAAAGGCAGAACTAATGGAAGAGGTAAGAGAAATTCAACCAGCCATGTCCTCGTTGAAGGCAAAGATTTGGACTCATTTTGTTTTTTTACCAATTGCCCAGGAAGCGTGTAAAGAGTAAGGTTTGCAAAATGCAGATTCAGCACTTCGGGAACACCACAAATGCAAGGGCTCACATCAACAGGCATCACCCAGAGCTTAAGGATGCGGTGCCGAGACAGCCACCAGCAGCAAACCAACGCACACTGCTGTGCTTCACTAAACTCCCTGCCAACTCTGAGCGGGCAAAAAACATAACAAGGTCTATCGCCTGTTTCATTGCCAAAGACTTACAACCTCATAGCGTGGTGGAGAACGAGGAGTTCAAAGTAATATACCTGCAAATATGAACTTGGCAAACATTACTTTGTTATTAAAACCAGGAAAAGACTCTACACCGCCAAATTTCATTAATCAATGTAGATCTCAAAACAATCAGCAAAACTCTGGCCAGAAGGATAGAGAAAATAACTCCTTTCATAATACATCCAGACAAAACAGGTTTTTATAAAAGGTAGACATTCTTCAACTAGCACACGCAGATTAATTAACCTTATACATTATTCTAACATACACAATCTGGAAACCATAATCATTTCTCTAGATGCAGAAAAAAGTATTTGATCGCGTAAACTGGAAATTTCTATTCACAACATTAAATAAATTTGGGTTTGGATGATCTTTCATTGACTGGAATCGAATATTGTACAACAACCTGCATGCATGTGTGAGGACCGATGATCAAACCAGAAAAAGCTTTTTGCTATCTTTATTGAACCCTTCGCAGTTGCCATTAGACAACATGAAGAAATCAAAGGAATCCGTACTAGAAATATAGATCACAAAAAAAGTCTTTACGAAGATAATGTATTACTTTTTCTCCAGAACTCACAAGCATCTCTCTCACACACGATTACACTTGTAAATAACTACTCATCAATATCGGATTACCCCATTTACTGGTCTAAGACCACAGCGCTGCCCATTAACTGTCATTTTCAGGGTTTTACCCTATGTCACAATACATTCAGAAAATATCAGATATTTAGGTATAAACATTTCACCCAGGTTGTCAGAACTAATAAAGTTGAATTATGCTCAGCTTTTGAAAATAAAAGAGGATGATCTTTTGCAGTGGAGGCGCCAACCCATATCATTCATGGGGAGGGTTGCCATCGTCAAAATGATGGTTTTACCTAAAATCAACTATTTGTTTTCAACGATACCCATCAAACAATCCTCCAGTTGGTGCAAGTCACTGAACTCACATGTATCGAAATTTCTTTGGAAAAACAAATCATTAGTTTAAATACGTTACAACTGACCAAAGACAGGGGCGGTTTAGACCTTCCCAACTTTGGTCAATATTTCTTAGCCAATGAGCTGCAGTATATCTAAAAATGGCTCAAACCTAGATCAGGGGTCCCTGGTCCTCGGACTGGTACCGGTCCATAGATCATTTGGTCGCAAAGACAAAAAAAAAAGTTGTTAATACTACAGCTTTTTTTTCCATTAGTCTTGCAGAGATTTTATTTTGAAAAGCGACCATTTCCACCCTCACCTCACAACCGCTCTTGACTCTGGTGCACCATTTCATGAATCAGTAGTAACACAATCTAAAGAAATAAGCCAAAAACAAAATTCACTGGAGAACTTTTTCGGGAAGAAACGATAAGGCTGTAGAAGGGTCACAGACTGCCTGCAAACAGAAAGCTGCACTCATAAGGAAATATGATTCCTGCCTAAGTTACAGGTTCATCGCAACAGGTGACACACAACCACCACACCCACGATGCGTAATTCGCCATGACCAACTAGTTAATGAACATAAAACCCTCAAAACTGTTTTGGCACATCAATCCATGTTTGAGACAACTTTGAACCTCTTTGCATTCTGGATTAAAGTCAAAACAGAATATGTAGATATTGCCAAAAAGCCATGAAAGTCCTTCTTCAGTTTCCAACCTCATATCTTTGTGAGGCTGGGTTTTCTGCTATGACTGTTACCAAGACAAGAATACAGAGTAGACTGGATACACAGAACACAACTGGAGTGTGTGTCTCCCATCACCCCCAGATGGGACCATCGAGTTGCAGGGAAACAAGTCCAGGCTTCTGATTGATTCTGCATTATGGTGAGTTGATATTATACTGTAGAATCATTGTAATTGCCTGTTCAGATCACATGCTCTGAACTGACGAAGGTTTTTGTTATTGGAACCCCGCATCTCTACCCGGTCAGTGGAAAATTTTCATGCATGAAACTGGTCAGTAGTATCAGTATCAGAGACCATATTTCTCCTGTGTTGGCTTCTCTACACTGGCTCCCTGTAAAAGCTAGGATAGACTTCAAAATACTCCTCCTCACTTACAAAGCCCTTCATGGCCAGGCACCTGCTTATCTTAAAGAGCTTTTAGTTCCATATAATCCATCTAGAGCACTACATTCTCAACATGCAGGCTTACTGGTGGTCCCTAGAATCTCCAAAAGTAGGACAGGGGCCAGAGCCTTCAGCTATCAAGCTCCATGATTGTGGAACCACCTCCCTGCCTCGGTCCGGGAGGCAGACACCCTCTCTATGTTTAAGAGTAGGTTAAGAACGTTCCTTTTTGATGAATCTTATACTTAGGGCAGTTCAGGCTGCTCTTAGTTATGCTGCTATAGGCTTAGACTGCTGGGAGACTCATCTGGATACACTGAGCTCTTCTCTGCTCCTCCTCCTCCTCTATGGCCTCCTCTATGGCCTCCTCTCTTATCCTCTTTCTCCCGGACCTTTTCTCTCCTAATTTTCTCTTATATTTACGCCCCAGTGAATACATGTTACTGACTTGACTTCTTCCCTGGAGTCTCTGTGCTTTATCGCCTCACAGGTTTTCCCTGGCTCATCACAGGTTTTCCCTGGATCCTCTCTGAACCTGCTGCTGTGGTCCTGCCTCTCTCCTCCTTCATCATCATCACTTACTTATCCATAATAGTTATGATAGTGTTTATTATATAGTTCCATAGATCCAGTTATCTGTGCAACAACTGCATCCATGCGTCTCCCCCTACCTCCCCCCTTCTCCCCCTCTACCCCAGTCTCTCTATCTCTATCGCTCTCTCTTTTCTCCTCCTTTACTTTCTCTCTTTAACCCCAACTGGTCAAGGCAGACGGCCATCCTTCAGGAGTCTGGGTCTGCTCAAGGTTTCTGCCTGTTAAAGGAAGTTTTTCCTCGCCACTGTCACCAGTCACAAGTGTTTGCTCCTAGAGGATTCTGTTAGGTTCCTGTAAATTGGCTTAAAGTCTGGTTTTGACCAACTCATAAAGTCACATGAGATAACTTTTGTTATGATTTGGCGCTATATAAATACAATTTGATTGATTGATTGATTGGTAGTACAAAAAAGATTGGGGACCACTGATCTTGATGAACCATGGCTAGATATAGAGCAAGCACTGTGTGAGGACCTAGTAATCTCTGATTTACCATTCATTAGTTCCACTATTAAACATCATAAATGTTATGAAAGTGTAAATATCAGCTCCACTCTGACAGCTTGATGGGAATGTCTTAAAATAAAGAAATGTTCACTTATTCCATGTAAGCTGACACCCACCTGGAAAAACCCTGACATCCTGCAAAATAAAAGAATGATAGCCTGTGTCAGCTTGCAAGATGGCGCCTCTGTGTGGGTTCGCCACGGTTT
The DNA here is from genome assembly GCF_902148855.1 of Sphaeramia orbicularis. Taxonomy (NCBI): domain Eukaryota; kingdom Metazoa; phylum Chordata; class Actinopteri; order Kurtiformes; family Apogonidae; genus Sphaeramia; species Sphaeramia orbicularis. The sequence goes on from NC_043973.1 coordinate 6,429,432, forward strand.
GTCTGCTATTTTGCCGACTCTTTGCTTTAATTTTAACAAATTATGCAGTCATATCTAACCTCACACCCAGTATTTGTGTCTATACTGTTCGGACATATGATTGCATCTCTCTTTTCAATATCAAAGCGTCTATGGAATGCCGCTACAAAAAACTACAAACAAACTTTCCCTCCACCGTTTGTCTGTGCACCCACCTCCCAGGAATACCTGCTGTTACTACATCCCCCAGGCAGTCCAAAGAAGAGGAGAAGAGGCCGCCGGGCAAGAAAAATTGGGCTGTGTGGTCGGCTGGCGTCCCTCGCCCAAACCGACACAGGTGGCTGAGGCTGGTCCCCCTCCACCAAGTTGAGTGTGGAAACACTGCCCCAACTCCACTTCCCTCGCCGTCTGGACAGGACCAGGCTCAACACTGGAGGAGACATGGACAAGTTGCGTGGCCCCCGAGACCCTCCTGGACTTCCATGTTTACATCGATAGACCAACATCTGACCTGCCGGTCCAGCTGGAAATCACGTGACTGTGGGAGGTGGTTGCGACCAATCCCGTTGCACACAGCAGACACAAACATTGTGATGTCATCATTGCCAAGTTGGTTTGGATTACTAAATGCATGCTTCATCGCTAAAAAATCTTTCTCCATAAATGAGCTTTTCACAAACAGAAGCCTTGATGCATTATTCCTCACGGAGACATGGCAGAGGGATGGGAAGCTCATTCATTTAAATGAGCTGTGCCCTCCTGGCTGCTCAGCTGTTGGGCAGCCCCGCCTGCTTTCTTAAATGATTTTAGTGACTTCCTAGCATCAATAATAAAGCTGGAGAAGGTTTCAATTCTTGGAGATTTTAATTTTCACATTGATGATGATTCATCCAGCCCAGCAGTGGAACTTTTATCTATGACTGACACTTTTAACCTAAAGCAGCATGTATCTGGTCCCACCCACAGAAAGAGACATACCCTGGACCTAGTCTTTTCACTGGGCTAACATGTCACGAATGTGTGTGTTGAGGATGTCCATCTAAATGATCACTGTGGTGTGTTTTTGATGTATGTGTGCCTCCCGAACCCAAGCCTGCACTTGTAAGGCCCAAGAGGAGGATTATCACAGAGTCCTCAGGCCAGGAATTCTGTGCCTTGTTTGATCTGTGTCTTTTTAAAGAATGCTCTGATGTTGATAGCTATATGCAGTACTTTACCACACACTGTAGCGCTATTCTAGACCAGGTGACTCCTCTGAAATCCAATGTCACTTGCAAGTGATCTTGTCCCTGGATTAAAAAAAATATTTTAAAATTTAGGAGATTATGTTGCAAAACTGAGCGCCTTTGAAAATCCACACAGCTTTACAGACATAGCGTTACATTTTAAGGATCCCATCACCTCTCTAAACAAGATGATCAAGGAGGCCAGATCCCACTACTTCCAACACGTCATAGCCACAAACAAGAGGAATCGCAAAGTAATTTTTGACACAATTCACTCCATCATGTCCCCTGCTGCCCCTGCTGCCCCCATGCTCTGCAATGCTGACAGCAATGACTTCTTGAACTTTTTTATTGACAAGATCAGGGATATTAAAAACAATATTCCACCACCCTCCGGCTGTCTGACACAAGTGGATCCCTCTCCCCAAACTTGGTCCTCATTTAGTCCTGTGACACTGGTGGACATCTCGGCACTTTTAGCCAAAACAAGACCCTTCTCCAACTATGCAGAGATCCTACCCCCTAAGCTGGTTGTTAGTCTCTTTGACACAATTGGACCACGGGTCACTAAGATTTGTAATTTGTTGCTCTTGACTGGTTTGTTCCCTAGCTCCTTCAAAGAGGCCTTTGTGGAACCAAAACTTAAAAAGACCAACCTGGACCCCACTGTACTCAAAAACTACAGGCTGATATCAAAGCTCCCTCTCTTGGCCAAAATCCTCAAGAGGGCTGTGTCCAAACAGCTTACAGCTTTTCTGGAAACCCACCAGATTCATGATATTTTTCGGTCTGGGTTCAAACAATGCCACTCGACTGAAACCGCCCCATTAATAGTGTCCAGTGACATCATGGTGTCTGCAGATACTGGGAAATCCACTGTCCTGGTCCTGCTTGATCTCTCGTCGGCCTTTGACATGGTGGACCATGCCATAATGATTGACAGACTGAGGAACCTGGTTGGGATGTCAGGTCCTGTACTGAGCTGGTTCTCCTCCTACCTGACTGTAAGACCGGATAGTTGAGTTTACTTAAAAAATCTCAGGTAACTCGTTGCCTTAAAAAATGTAAGTAATGAGTAATGAAAACTTGAATGTATTAAACTTAAATGGAATTGCTATTTTAAGTACAACACACTAAATGCCAAGTTAATTTAACTTAAAATTTGTTGCAATGTCAATTGCTTTGTATAATCATTAGACTTACTATCATCAGTTCATTTTACTCAATTCCAAGTTGATCTAAATTAAATTTTTTTGCAATATAAATGGCTTTGTATGATTATTCAACTTAATATATTGTAGCATGGATGGAAGTTAAAGAAGTTAGCTCAGTGTCATTTGTCAGTACAGGAACTGCTTTCAATTTGGCAAAGCCTTAAGATATCCATTGTATGAAAAACAATCCTAGATGAACAGTAAAGCCATTGTTCTTCCTATGGCTCTCACTCATGGTGCAGCTCTACAAAAATACAAAAACAAACACAAAAAGGCCAATAACCACTGACATACACACATTAAAGCTATACCGTATGATGTGGCATTTTTACACTTTTCTTTTGTTATCTTAAAATGCTCCTAATAAGTGTGTGTCAAACTAAAATGTAAAAGAAATCCACCAGGTACTGAAACTCAAAAATGTTTAATTCTCATATATTTCTGATAAAAGTCTGACCAATCATTTTAGTCGGTCCGAATAAAATAATTGGCCGAACCTGACTGAGCCTCCTGTCAATCATCCATTACGGCCGTCCAGCATCCGATCCATTATCGCCGTCTCACATCCTATATGTGTCCCTCTGAATCTGACGCTTCACTCGCGCTGCTTCTCCTGTCACTGACCACAGTCTACTGTCTAGGATGTGTTTGGATAGAACTGACATACACATGTGGAAGGGAAAAAACTGATTTATTAACAGAAACAACAACTGAGGGGCACAAACGGGAGTCTGATGAATGAAGGATGGAGATAAAAGTCCGGAAGTCAGCTGTACTGGACTGAACAGGTCTGCATAAAGCTCAGCTTTTATGATGGTGGGACTCATACAGGTGCAATTACATGGTGTCACACAGTGTAAGATGATGTAGGATGATAATTGTATGGACTATGAAACTTCAAATGTCCACAGAAAATTCGCGGAGGCCACGCGTTCACAGTGCGCGCGCCCATCCCCTGGGCACTGCAGTGAAGACACTGACCCAGCGCTGCACAGACCAGGTCTACTGATGGAATAGGAGCCGCGGGCCCGCGGCAGGTGGATGATGCATCTGATTACTGAGGGAGGGGTCCGCGGACACGCCAAAATGGACCGGACCTCCACCTCTGCTTTATTCTCTGTTTCCATCGCGCATCAGATGAGAGGAGGAGAGAGGAGGAGGAGCCTCAGAGCTCAGGCAGAGGGAAGGGGGCAGGGCTTTGGAGGGAGGCAGGTTGTTCATGTTCAAACTTTTACTAAGTGCTGTGAGAAATGCCACATCAGTAGGTATAGCTTTAAGTCCAAATTAACACTAACACCACAACCCCACTGAACCCCTGCACATAAAAATAACACATTTTCAACAACATGCCCAATACCCACAATGCAATGCACAAATAAAAAGGTGTGGTCATGACTAAAACTGAGTGATTTAACTCTATTCAACTTAAACTTTTTCATACTTTCAACTATGTCTACAAATTAGTAGAATATACTTAACATTTTATAGTAATGTAATAAAACTGAAATTATTTAAGTACATTGTAATTAAAGCATTTTAGTGAATACAACTTCTGGGCTTAGAGAGTAGAAGCTTCAGTGTCTCTCATAACAACATCCAGTCTGACTGAGCTGATCTGCCATGTGGTATACCTCAAGGCTCTGTCCTGGGGCCACTCCTGTTCTTGTTGTATGTCCTCCCCCTTGGCCACATTATTAAACAGTTTAGAGAAGACTCCTACCACCTGTTTGCGGATGACATCCAGATCTACTACTCTTTTAAGAACTCTGAGCCACACAAACTGAGATCACTAACCAACTGCTTATCAGAGATCAAGCAATAGTTAAATGACAGCTGCCTCCAACTGAACTCCAATAAAATGGAGACGCTCATCATTGCCCTGGACAGTGCTATCCCTGGGATAAACTGCACCTTGGTGACCTGAGCTCTTCGGTGAAGACCAAGCTATGAAATCTAGGTGTCATCTTTGACCAGGCCATGTCTCTAGAACACCACTCCAAGCACCTGGTGAAGAACTGCTTCTTCCAGCTTCGTAACATCTCCAGACTCAGATCCATGCTGTCCAACAATGAGCTTGAAATTATCACCCATGCGTTTGTGTCATCACACTTAGACTATTGCAAGAGCCTGTTTACATGCCTAAACAAGAAGGAGTTGGTTCGTTTGCAATTTGTTCAGAACTCTGCCGTGAGGCTTCTGACCTGGGTCAACAGAAATAAATTATCATTAAAATGATTTCAAATAAACAATGCTGATCTGAACTGCAATAAGCCATTTTGCTTGCAACACAAAAAAGTCTCTATACACTTCATACCAAAGTTTACTACTATCATGTCTCAGTCTGTAAGAGTCTTATGGCCAACTGCATGTATTGGTTTGACTTCATTAGAAATCCTTGTAATGCTTGTAGAGATATAAAGTTTGTAAATGGTGTTTGATAAATGGAGAATTTCTACTTACATCTGCAACTCCTGCCTCTAAGATGCTGAGCTTGGCTTCATTCTCCAGAGCTGCTTTCTGCTGAACTACAAAGGACAAAGAAATGACAGAAAACAACCATTAATGAAATGAAAGTCAAGTTTTGCAGATATGCCTGTAAAAAAATAAAGTAAAATAAAAAATAAAGGCCTCAAAATTAGGTCTGAAACAAACAATCTTAATCAAGTCTCTAAAACCTCTCAATGGAGTTAGCATACTGTTTAGTCATGATATGCATCACAATTGGACTGATCCCCAGTGTTCACTGTAATTAGCTGTTAAACTCTGTGGTCTACCAATTCATGCAAAATCAATGTCTCCACCCTCTTCCTGAGCTTTAAGAATGCCACTTCAATACAGCAAAACCAGTGAAACATACTGATATAATCAATTATTTCATACCATTGTCAGGCTAAGAAACATATGATCACACTGTAAACATTTTTTCCATTTTATACATTATACATTTATTTTAAACCAGCCCCCCATTTGCTCAGTTCAGGCTATTCAATTGCTTTCATTATATCCACTGGATCCATCGGGCTGTGCCCACATTCTAACAGATTTCCACCTGGCAGCTTTCAGGCTAGGACCAAACACAACCACTTATCACATATGTGGTGAATTTGATTGGATGACTGACAAATTATTGTAACTTAGGGTCTCACACCAAGACAGCTCCAACCAATATGTACTTTATTGTCAAAACTTTACAAGACAAAAAATAACTGCACTTCATTTTCCAAGATGTTTTTGCCATTCTACTGAATTTGGGAAGTTTAATTTAGCAGTTGGCAGAACTGTCTTGTGTTTTTGATGCTCTAATTGGTTGTAGGTCTATCCATGAGCGAGGATCAGACTACCTCTCATTTGAGAATCGGTCTATAATGAGCTGCTTTCTGAAATTTATAAAGTACATCATCAAAAAACAAATCAAACAAAAAAATTTTATGTGTTCATGTCAAATTATTACCCACTCACATAGATTGAACATTTTAAACATTTGCACAAAAGCAGGTACTTAACCTTTAGCATTGTACCTATACCCAGCAATGAAAGTGATTTGTAAGTTTTCATTATTTACAAGTATTCAGTATTTATGTTTCTTGTTAATTCATTCATTCATTCATTCATTCATGGAAGGAAGCACCTAAATGTGTATGATTAAATAGTCCTCTAAAACTTTTAATGATAGTTTAAGCAATCACTGGAAATTACCTTAAAATAAAAAATAAATGTATAGGGCTGTAACAATACGTGTACCAAACCGAACTGTTTCGGTACACACCTGTTCAGTTCGGTACACAGCTGTACCAAAACGGCACAGTATGTTGAGAAAAAGAAAAAGTAACTAAAGACATTGTTCGATGCGGAACTTTAAATCCATGCAAGTTTCACACGGACATATTGAAGGACCGCATACTGACCCGAAATATGAAATAGCAGCTGATATAAGGTAAAAAAAAAAACCCAGCAAATATGATGTGAACCTGGAAGGAAGAGATTGAAGACCCTCCACCATCATTACAGTCCTGTTTGGGGTCACTGTGGGTTCAGGTGAAAGACAACAATGGGGAAAGAGACACTGATAAGACAAACATCGTTTACCTCCTGTGTGTGGTAGTTCTCAAACACTTACAGTAGCTCTGTCTGTCTGTCTCTCTCTCTCTCTCTCTCTCTCTCTCTCTCTCTCTCTCTCTCTCTCTCTCTCTCTCACACACACACACACCCCCACACACCCCCACACACACACACACACACACACACACACACACACTATATAAAAGAGGAAAAGAACCCAGGAGTTGGACTAAAGTGTCACTCTCGTTTCACGCCAGCGTTAGTTATGGACCGCACCCCCACGTACACCCCCCCCCCCCCGCGCGCACGCACACACACACACACACACACACAAATACACAAAGTGGCCTAAACAGTTTGTTAGTTGTCCTAAAATAAACAATTTGGTTAATTTTCTTGTTAATGTTGCTCTTAAGTTTGTTAAAACAGAATACTAGTTTGTCCTCTTGTTAATGTTGCACTTCATGTGGAATTTTGTTGTTATTTTACTCCAGAATGTGAGTTGACAGAACTGGGATTAGATTTTTGTTGTTTGTCAGGGAAAAGTGTAATACTAATGTTTAAAATATATTTTGTAATATTTTATTTATTTTATTTTCTATCTGATTTATAGCAACAGAATTATATTACTCTCTTTTTTTCTATATTCTGTTGTCTCCAAAAATTGGGGGAAAATTTTCAAAAATTCATAATAAATACATTAAAGACATTTTGAGGGGTTTTCTGTCTTCCCGTACCGAACTGAAAAAAAAACAAAAAAAAAACAAAACTGTGGCTTTCAAAACCAAAAACGTAATGAACCGAAAAGTTTGTGTGCCGTTACAGGCCTATAAATGTATAATCTAACATACAGTATATGAAACAAAAATGCTGTTGGCTCACATATCACACATAAGGTATTACAGTATTGTACAGATGCAACATCCAGACCATATATACAATGCACTGATGTATGACAATATGTGTAGCTCATGAACTAAACTGTACACATTGTTTAGGAATGAACTGCAATTTCTAATAGATTTCAAGCATGTACAGACTTTCACTTCATATAGACATATGAACCTTAACTAGATCACAAATATCCTGTCAGAAATCAAGAAAAAAAAGCCAGACTGAACATGTTCCCTTAACATTGATCTAAGCAGACATGGGTGAAAGTAGTGACTGAGGTTACCAGACAAGTACTTCTCTGACACAAACATTTACTAAATTAGACCAACAACACCTCCACAGGGCATGACATTAAATTTTGCTACTCCACAACCAAATTAGCTATTACTGTGGCATATATTCACTTTATGAAATATTAATATTTAGCCTGACCTGCCATTGGGCAAATATTCTGACCATATTTCCACACAAATAAAATTAAGCCCCGCATTGAGCTTTTTAAATCATCATCTTAAAGGGGAAACTACGGAAGCGTATTGCATTCACAAAAAAAAAATAATTTCGGCTCTGTTTTTCTGAATTAATGAGATAATTATCTCATAATTACGAGAAAAAATAAGTAAAAAAAAAAATCGGCGCTGTTTTTCTGAGTTTATGAGATACTGTTTCCTGAAAAAAAAAAAAAAAAAAGCTCTGTTTTTCTGAGTTTATGAGATACTGTTTCCTGAAAAAAAAAAAAAAAAAGCTCCGTTTTTCTGAGTTTACGAGATACTGTTTTCCGGAAAAAAAAAAAAAAAGCTCTGTTTTTCTGAGTTTACGAGATACTGTTTTCCGGAAAAAAAAAAAAAAGCTCTGTTTTTCTGAGTTTACGAGATACTGTTTTCCGGAAAAAAAAAAAAAAAAAAGCTCTGTTTTTCTGAGTTTACGAGATACTGTTTTCTGAAAAAAAATAAAATGTGGCTCTGTTTCTGTCAGTGGGACAGTGGTCCCTGGTCCAGGCAGGAGCTCCTTCTATCTGTGCTGCTGAAAGCCTCTCGGGGGAGCGTGAAGTTGTTGGATCATGGAACTAGTTTCATTCACAGAAATCAGAACCAAGCCCCGCTTTGTGCACGGATCAAGCCCTTCAACCACACCAGCGCTCAGAGCCTGGCTTCCTGACAGGGCACGACCGCGGTGATGGGAGTTGGCATTAATGAAGTCAAATAAAATGACATTCACCAGCATATAAGAAAATATACACAGCAGAAGAGTGCAAATGTGGATTCATTTATTTGTCAGACCTGATGGAAAGCATTAGTCAGAACTAGATCCATGGAGGAGCGGCTTGGTGAACCGGTTCGTCCCCCCCCCAATAACTTTCCATCAGGTCCAGGCGGACAGCTATCCGCTCCCCGGTGTGTAAGCCGGACTGGAGCGGGTGGACGGAGCAGCTCAACTCGACAGAACAGCGGCGCTCGGAGCCTGTAGCCCGGCACCACGACGCGGTGATGGGAGTTGGCATTAATGACTACTACCACAACTAGGACTCCTGCCATGGGGCAGGTGTCCCGTCCCGGTGCATTGGGCCGACCAGGTGAACCAGTGTTGTCCATCGCTGGTGGTCTTGCTCCAGCTGCTCTGCGTCCTCCATGGTAACTCTGATGGAACGCATTAGTCAGAACTAGATCTTTGGAGGAGCGTCTGGGTGTCCCGGTTCACCCCCCACCCCCATAGCTTTCCACCTGGACCTGACGGAAAGCTGTCTGGGGGTGGGGGGTGAACCGGGACACCAAGACGCATATTTTCTTTAATCATGGTGAATGTCATTTTATTTGACTTCATTAATGCCAACTCCCATCACTGCGTCGTGGTGCCGGGCTACAGGCTCCGAGCGCCGCTGTTCTGTCGAGTTGAGCTGCTCCGTCCACCCGCTCCAGTCCGGCTTACACACTGGGGAGCGGATAGCTGTCCGCCTGGACCTGATGGAAAGTTATTGGGGGGGGATTTTCTTTAATGCTGGTGAATGTCATTTTATTTGACTTCATTAATGCCAACTCCCATCACCGCGGTCGTGCCCTGTCAGGAAGCAGGGCTACAGGCTCTGAGCGCCGGTGTGGTTGAAGGGCTTGACCCGTGCACAAAGCGGGGCTTGGTTCTGATTTCTGTGAATGAAACTAGTTCCATGATCCGTAATCGGAACCGGTTATGAGAACGGAAACAACTTCACGCTCCCCCGAGAGGCTTTCAGCAGCACAGATAGAAGGAGCTCCTGCCTGGACCAGGGACCACTGTCCCACTGACACAGAGAAACAGAGCCACATTTTATTTTTTTTCAGAAAACAGTATCTCGTAAACTCAGAAAAACAGAGCTTTTTTTTTTCTTTTCCAGAAAACAGCATCTCGTAAACTCAGAAAAACAGTGGTTTTTTTTTTTTTTTTCCGGAAAACAGTATCTCGTAAACTCAGAAAAACAGAGCTTTTTTTTTTTTTTCAGGAAACAGTATCTCATAAACTAAGAAAAACAGAGCTTTTTTTTTTTCAGGAAACAGTATCTCATAAACTCAGAAAAACAGAGCTTTTTTTTTTTTTTTTTTCAGGAAACAGTATCTCATAAACTCAGAAAAACAGCGCCGATTTTTTTTTTAACCTATTTTTTCTCGTAATTATGAGATAATTATCTCATTAATTCAGAAAAACAGAGCCGAAATTATTTTTTTTTTGTGAATGCAATACGCTTCCGTAGGAAACAAATGGAAGCCTGCAATTCAAATTTATGGTGGAGCACATATTATAAAAGAACAAAATGTTATGGGGAAAAAAGACAGAATACATTTGCTTTGCATATGAACGCACTGGTGTGGAGATGGACAGTCTATTTTGTTGACACACCAGGCAGATGAAGGATATGCAAATAGTGAGCTTTGACTCTGTCATACTCCTTCAAATTCACCAATAGCTTTTAGAATTAGTCTTTCAATCTGTCAGAGCATAAATTCCCACTCATTTAAAGTCATGTGTTGTATAACCATAGACCTTGATGTTAAATACCAGTGTCTAAATGAACAGTTCATTAAAATGTACAAAAATCCCATTATTCACCTCTGGGAACAGAAACACTTTCTTAGGCAAACACAGTCTCTCACACCAGCAAATAGCACTTAAATTAAACATGACATTAAATATGAATGTGTTGTTTAAGGAGTGGTATGTTTTTAAGCAGTGACTAAGATGTACGAAGACATTCTTGATGACAAATGGACCAACATGTCTTAATAATGCTGTCAACCACAGCAGCCTCAGCTCCCTACAATGGGAGATAGAAGCTGAAGTGGCTCAGTTGGTTTGTCAGTGATGCATCTTCTGTTCACCAACAAGCATCTGAATAGAGCTCCAAATGTTATACATTTGATGGAGATGCCTGCTTCCTGTTCAGTTCTCCGAACTACTTCACTACTTCGCTTGTCAAAAGAAACATAGGGTGTGGTCAGGAATTTTACATCCCACATAGACCAGATGTTCAGTGGGATAAGGTAATTTGCTATGAACAATTTTAGATAGAAAAGATAGAAAACTGAATTCACCAACACTTTCAACTGTGCCTGGTTCAAGTTAGTGAGTTGTTGTTTCACCTCCACTGTAAACTGCTGTGTCATGTACGACTCCATTTGCATTTGTATACCTCACAGCAGGACCATTTACATACAAAAACCTCACATAGCCCAAGGGGCTGGGGAGGGGTTATCACCAAGGCTCTCTAAAAAGAAGGTGGGAATTCACTGCAATTCCCGGCAGTTAGAGAGAATTTTCTGTGGTGACTTCAAATTCCTAAACCATCCGGCGCCTCAGTAGGGGAAAGCAGTGTGCCACCAACACTGTTTACAGTGGAAGTGGAGAGCTGCTGACCTCGACTGGGGATGTTGTCGGACAGTGGAAGGAATACTTCGAGGATCTCCTCAATCCCACTGCCACGTCTTCCATAGAGGAAGCAGAGGCTGAGGTCTCAGAGGTGGACTCGTCCATCACCCAAGATGAAGTCACCGAGGTGTTTGCCAAGCTCCTCGCTGGCAGGCCACCGGGGGTGGATGAGATTCGCCCTGAGTACCTTAAGTCTCTGGATTTGCAGGGACTGTCTTGGTTGACACATCTCTGTAACATCGCGTGGCGGTCGGGGACAGTACCTCTGGATTGGCAGACCGGGGTGGTGGTTCCCCTTTTTAAGAAGGGGGACCGGAGGATGTGCTCCAACTGTAGGGGGATCACACTCCTCAGCCTCCCGGGGAAAGTCTATTCCAGGGTACTGGAGAGGAGGATCCGACTGATAGTCGAACCTCGGATCCAGGAGGAACAATGCGGTTTTCGTCCCGGTCGTGGAACGCTGGACCAGCTCTATACTCTCCATCGGGTGCTCGAGGGTTCATGGGAGGTCGCCCAACCAGTCCACATGTGTTTTGTGGATCTGGAGAAGGCGTTCGACCGTGTCCCTCATGGTATCCTGTGGGGGGTGCTTCAGGAGTATGGGGTCCAGGGCCCTTTGCTAAGGGCAGTCCGGTCCTTGTATGACCGAAGCAGGAGCCTGGTTCGCATTGCCGGCAGTAAGTCAGACCTGTTCCAGGTGCATGTTGGACTCCGGCAGGGCTGCCCTTTGTCACCGGTTCTGTTCATAATTTTTATGGACAGAATTTCTAGGCGCAGCCAAGGGCCGGAGGGGGTCCGGTTTGGGGACCACAGGATTTCGTCTCTGCTTTTTGCAGATGACGTTGTCCTGTTGGCCTCATCGAACCTGGACCTTCAGCGTGTACTGGGGCAGTTTGCAGCCGAGTGTGAAGCGAGCGGGATGAGGATCAGCACTTCCAAATCTGAGGCCATGGTTCTCGACTGGAAAAAGGTGGTCTGCCCTCTCCGGGTCGGTGGGGAGTCTTTGCCCCAAGTGGAGGAGTTTAAGTATCTCGGGGTCTTGTTCACGAGTGAGGGAAGGATGGAGCGTGAGATTGACAAACGGATCGGTGCAGCGTCTGCAGTGATGCAGTCGCTGTACCAGTCAGTTGTGGTAAAGAAGGAGCTGAGCCGAGAGGCGAAGCTCTTGATTTACCGGTCAATCTACGTTCCTACCCTCACCTTTGGTCATGAGCTTTGGGTCATGACCGAAAGGACAAGATCCCGGATACAAGCGGTCGAAATGAGTTTCCTCCGCAGGGTGGCTGGGCGCACCCTTAGGGATAGAGTGAGGAGCTCAGTCACCAGGGAGGAGCTCGGAGTGGAGCTGCTGCTCCTCCGCATCGAGAGGAACCAGCTGAGGTGGCTCGGGCATCTGTTTCGGATGCCTCCTGGACGCCTCCCTGGGGAGGTGTTCCGGGCATGTCCCACTGGGAGGAGACCTCGGGGAAGACCCAGGACACGTTGGAGAGACTATGTCTCTCGGCTGGCCTGGGAGCGCCTTGAGGTCCCCCCGGAAGAGCTGGAGGAGGTGTCTGGGGAGAGGGAAGTCTGGGCATCCCTGCTTAGACTGTTACCCCCGCGACCCGGCCCCGGATAAGCGGTGGATAATGGATGGATGGACTTCAAATTCCCACCAGTAGGTGTTAATTTGAAGTTCCACAGCAATTTACAGGGATGTTAACTGACGAAAACCCCACTTTTCATGCAGTGATATGAAACCATGTTTTTATTATTATTATTATTATTATTATTATTATTATTAATAATAATAATAATAATAATAATAATAATAATAATAATAATAATAATAATATCACTACAAGGTGCCTTTGGTGTCCCCCAGTGGAATCTAACCGTCACCATGAATACATTGTAAAAAAAAAAAATAATAATAATAATAATAATTCTGGGCTTTTTATGAATGGGCAAACACTTATACATATATTAGTACAATTTTAAACCTCTTGAAATGTGATTCTATTATTTAATACATTTTTCTTTGACAGAATGCACATTATTTGTGCATGTCCCTCATGCTGCCCTTCTAACTTTACTGAGATTGATAAGTGTTTAACCTCCTAAGACCCATCTATGGGTTTTCTGTCCACATTTGTGGACAAGAGTTTCACAACTTTATACAAAAAGAAAAGAAAAGAAAACTGTCCACCACAAAGGACATCCTATAAAAATTTAAAAAACTGCATCTGAAAAAACTGTTGCATCATGATGTTTCCAATATAGGCACTTATTTAATAAAAAAACAAAAAAAGCTTGTTCTTTGCTGACATTTCCTGGGTCTTAGGAGGTTAAATGAAAAAAAAAAAAAAAGAATTAAAAAAAAAAAAAAAATGTAGATGTTGTCATTATACTCAACAAGTTTTTCAATAAAACAAGATGTTTTGATGATCTGCTTTGCAAACTCAAGATTCAACATGTGGACATTAAATTCTAACTTTAGCCAAAACTGTCCTCCCTGTGAACCCTGTATTTGTCAGTGACAGGGTGGACATATTTGTTTCATATTTTGTGGTCTGCTTGCACAAAATCTATGGAAATGTGGGAGCTTAACTAACATGCTTTTCTAACATCTACAGTCTACTTAACACATTGAACATGAAGTTAAGTTCTATATATCTATCTAAGTGGAAAATCAAACATTTTGGGGGGGGGGGGGGGGGGGGGGGGCATTTTGAAGTCTGAAGGCACCTTATAGCAAGGTCATAATCGTTAACAAAAACAAACAAAAGGACGAAAACATTTTCGTTAACCGAAATAAATAAAAACTCTAATTAAAAGAAAAAAAATTATAACTATCTGAAACTGTATTGTGTGCTTAAAAAAACTAACTAAAACGTGTAAAAATTATGTTTAAAATTCCCTTAGTTTTCGTCTTTGTCAATGTCGAGTTGATATCAAATTAATTTATTTCACTCCAGCAATTATAGCTAGCAGCACCGTACGGCACTTCACAGTCCGTCATGTCTGGTCACTTGTGGTTTAGATCCCGATACAGTATCGGGATCGGGCCTCCAATATCAAATTAATTAAGTATCGGAAAGTATCTGAATATGACATGACGTTGCCGATCTACCTTCCGATACAATAGTATCGGAATAGTAAAATAACAACTTAGTAGTAGTGAGGCCGCGTCCACACATTTGCAGCAACTAGACGGAAGTGACTTCTTCTCTGAGACAGGCAAAAGTCACATCCATTTAGTTGCCGTAAATGTGCCACGTGCAAAAACGAAGAAAGCATGTCCTTAATTTGGAGGTACTTTTCACTTGAGACGCAAAAAAGTGCCACGGCAAAGTGCAACATATGTGAAGCCGATGTTCCGAGGGGTGGACTAAAACCTTCAAAGTTTAATACCACCAATTTGCCTAAAGCATTTATGAAGACGCCATGTGGAAGAACACGAGGAGCTGGAGCAAGCTAAACAGCAACAACAAGCGCAGCAGAGGATAACCGATTCATTCAAGGGGCGTGAAAAATTTCCGACAGACAGTCCGAAGGCTCAAAGGATTACAGAGAAGGTGATAAATTTCATTGCACTGGATGATCAACCTCTCTCTGTTGTTGATAATGTTGGCTTTCATAGCCTGAGCCAAGGTATTTGATCCCCGGTAGAAAATACCTAACAGACACTGCTTTGCCAACACTATACAAAAGAGTGTCATTGCAGCTAATGGCGCAGTTAAACGATGTTAAAGCTATGAGTTTTACTGCTGACATACGGTCCTCTGAAGTCCTCTTTTACTTGTTCCAACCTAGATACCTCATGTGAAGTTCAAGGTAACAAGACAGTGACTGATGTCAGTGATGTGGGTTCTTTCATTGTTTATAGTGGTTGCTGCTGCAATAAAACAGGCCTACAGTATTTTATTTATTTTGTGTTTAGTATAATTTTAAGAAGCAGCTATGCTCATTATTTTATTTATGTAGGTATACTATTATTGCAATTAATATTGTAATTGCACAATATTAAGTAAATAAAAGGAGGTTGCCACTTGTACTGTTGCCTTTTGTACTGACTGCACTCATTATTAGTTCAATTAATAAATGACTTTAATTGAGAGGTAATGCATTTTTTTTATACCTACATTTTTTGCAATGTAGTCTACTCAAGTATCAGGTATCGGGAAAGTATCGGGAAATAGCCAAATATATCGGATCAAAATTGAAAAAACATAGATCGGAGCATCCCTAGTTTAGAGTCGTCTTCTGGTCCCAACTCTACCTGGAACATGCAGACTAAAGGTGGGACAAAGCAGCAGAGTCCTGTATGAGATTTCTTTTAGAGATGTGCGGGTCGTTCTTTTTTTTTTTTTTTTCCAACCTGGGTCTGGCTTTTGTGAAATTATTTGACCCGCCGTGCAAATAGTGACATTTTTTGACCCGACTTACAGGTAACCCCCTGGGTTAACTTGCTGATCTGCGCATCACTAATACTAATGTATCATGTGGTGTGAATGATAGGACTCAAATGCACCGAGACAGATTTATTAACAGAAAGAAAGAAAGGGGACCAAACAGACAAACCTGGTGCAGTAGTCAGAGTCCAGTGGGAAAGGATGGTAGAAGTCTGGGTTATTATAGGTGATGAGGTACAATGATCCAGCCCAGAAAAGAACCCTCTATACCTCCTAATGAAAAAGACTGTGCGAGCAGCAGGTGGATGTGATGGGAGCAGGGCCAGCTTGTGGTATACGCCACATAGCCAGTTGCCTAGGGCACCAACCACTGGAGGGGAGACCACCGGTAGGCAAAAAATAAATAAATAAATAATAGTAATAATAGTTATAGTATATAAAGAAATACTAGTACTGATAACATGATCATCTCTCATTAACGTTCTTAAAAATAAAGAAATGAAAAAAACAAAACAACACCCCCCTCCCGTAATTTCTCAGGTGAGCTCTCCCTGACCTGGTACTCCCTGCAGGTGTGGTGTGTGAGTGAGAGAGACAGACAGAGCGGAGCTAAATGACAGTGCACTAAGCATCCAGGTAAAGGTTGCAGAATTTATCACCATGAAAAGGCCTTCCAAGTCCTTAGCAGCACAGTTTAGAAGCAGAGAAAGAGGAGGCAGAAAAATAATCCAATTATAGAGATATGTAACTTTTTATAATGTTAAAAAAAACATTTGATGGTACTAGCAACAGCTAGCTGAATTGAAATGAAGCAAAGTTGGCTAATAATGTTACTGTAGATGATTAAGCTGTAAGATATCTGCTAAGGTGTCTGGTTTACTGCTGCTGAACTGGTTTATATGTGTTTTTATCTGATTACCTCCACCAAGGAGGTTATGTTTTTGCCAGGGTTTGTTTGTCTGTTTGTTTGTTTGTTTGTTTGTTTGTTTGTTACCTCCGCCAAGGAGGTTATGTTTTTGCCAGGGTTTGTTTGTTTGTCTGTTTGTTTGTTTGTTTATCTGTCCGTTAGTGTGCAACATAACTCAAAAAGTTATGGACAGATTTGGATGAAATTTTCAGGGTTTGTTGGAAATGGGATAAGGAAGAAATGATTAAATTTTGGTGGTGATCGGGGGTGGGGGGGCCCACGGGGGGGGCCACTGATCAGCCTTGGCGGAGGTCTGCGCTCTCCGAGTGCTTCTAGTTTGTTTGTTTGTTTGTTTGTTTGTTTGTCTGTCCGTTAGTGTGCAACATAACTCAAAAAGTTATGGACAGATTTGGATGAAATTTTCAGGGTTTGTTGGAAATGGGATAAGGAAGAAATGATTAAATTTTGGTGGTGATCGGGGGTGGGGGGGCCCACAGGGGGGGGCCACTGATCAGCCTTGGCGGAGGTCTGCGCTCTCCGAGTGCTTCTAGTTTATATATGTTTCTATCTGGTTTAGTGCTGGTTGGCTGGTTTATATATGTTTCCATCTGGTTTACATGTTTCTATCTGATTTATATATGTTTCTGTCTGGTTTACTGCTGGTTGGCTGGTTTATATATGTTTCTATCTGATTTATATATGTTTCAGTCTGGTTTACTGCTGGTTGGCTGGCTTATATATGTTTCTATCTGGTTTATATATATATTTCCATCTGGTTTACTGCTGGTTTATATACGTTTTTATGTGGTGTACTGGTGGTTGGCTGGTTCATATATGTTTCTATGTGGTTTACTGCTGGTTGCTTTGTGCAACTCCTCTCACACTTCACAAATCTCCTCTTTGTGACCCCTCCCCCTATATAGATGTGTGTGTGTGTGTGTGTGTGTGTGTGTAGGTGTGTGTGTGTGTGTGGAGGTGTGTGTGTCATACCTGCTGCCAGACAATAGTCTGGTTTTGTCTGTCTTTTATGTTTTGTGTGTCACTTCCTGTTTTATTTTGTTAAGTTTTCCCTCATGTGTCTTGTCTGTCGTCTTTACTTCCTGTTCCCCGCTCATCCTGACCTCTGTCCTGATTACCTGTCTCCGCCCTGATTTGCTCCACCTGTGTCTAGTTGTCTTCCCTCCCTTTTGTGTATTTAAACCCTGTCCTTTCCCCTTGTCAGTCGCCAGTTTGTAACTCTAGTAGTTCTTACCAGCGTCTTGACCTCGTTTGTTCGTTTTGTCTGCCTGTTGTGACCCTTTTTGGATTCCTC
The DNA here is from genome assembly GCF_902148855.1 of Sphaeramia orbicularis. Classification (NCBI taxonomy): domain Eukaryota; kingdom Metazoa; phylum Chordata; class Actinopteri; order Kurtiformes; family Apogonidae; genus Sphaeramia; species Sphaeramia orbicularis. The sequence goes on from NC_043973.1 coordinate 6,447,311, forward strand.
GGTTTTTTGCCTACTGCCTGCTCCCTGTCGGTTTTTGTCTGCCTCATTGGATTTCCTGGTTTCGATCTTCTCGCCCTGACTTTCTGGTACGTGAGTATTTGTCTAGCCCTTATGTCCTGTTGCCTGAGTGATAGCCTGCCTGTGCATGACCTGTTTCCGTCCCTGACCTCCCTTTGCTTTTCCCCAGTCGGGGAAAATACCCCAAACGCCGCTCGGGGAGACGGGCTGCCGCCCTCGAACCGGAGGACGAATCAGAGGAGGATATCTCCCACCTTTATCCTCATGATTCTGTCATTATTATTATTCTTTCACCTATGTGTGAATAATAAATTCTTTGAACCTTATTTTTGTGTCCGAGTTTCTGCATTTGGATTCAGTGTTTGTACTAGCCGCATTACAGTGTGTGTGTGTGTGTTGTGTGTGTGTGGGGGGGATTCATATCTCACCTAGGGTGCCAAAATGACTACAACCGGCCCTGGATGGGGCCCAGTATTTGTGGGGGTCCATAGAGCAGTGGATGGGACCCCGTAGATATAGGATAGAACATGTGAAAATTTTGTCCAAGATCCGAAGCATAATAGCGGTATAGAAGTCAGGAGGTGAACAGTGAAAGTATGCAAAGTTTCAGTTTCATTTTCACGTAAGTGACATTGTGTATGGATCACACCCCCACCTACATCCACCCCACCCCCCACCCCCCAACCTGATATAGGGAATTTATACATTGTACTGTACATATGTTTGTGTCTCTACTCAGTCAATGAGCCACCCTAACCCGACCCTCTAATGAAGTGTTCAGGGTAACCCGCTGACTTCCACACCCACACTACCTTCCTTGAATAGGATGGTGAGGAAGATAAAATATATGAAATAACTAAAACTAATACTAAAACTAAACTAAACTAAAACTAAGCATTCAGGAAAAAAATGACAATGAATAAAAACTAGCAAACCTGCTCTAAAAACTAATTAAAACTAACTGAATTAGAGAAAAAAAGTAAAAACTAAATAATACTAAACTATAATTAAAAATCCAAAACTATTATAACCTTTCCTTATAGTGATATTGAATAATAATGATAAGAGGAAGAACAAGAGCAAAAACAAGAACATTTTAAAATAAATTCAATACACACATGGTGAATATGACCTTTATTTCAGAACCGTCAAACCAACACTGACATTATTTTGTATAGATCTGTTTTCTTTCTGAAACATTTCCTTTTGTGAGTGATAAGGAGGACTAATCTATTAAAAAAACATAAATCAAACTTCTACAAGTAAGTCATATATTATGCAACTGTGAAACCCAGGGCAATAATAAATTCTGCTGTTTTGCATGAAACATTGTGAAAACAGGATCAAGGGGTATTGTTTTTGGTTTGGTTTGGTTTGGTTTGTTTACTTGTTAACACTCTAGCAGCAAAACTATTACTTGAATTCATACCAAATTGGGTTTATAGATTGCCAGTGACCCAGAATAGACGTGATTACAGTTTGGGAACAGTAGGTCAGAGTGCAAATTTTTAAATTAATTTTTAAAATCTTTTTTTTTTTTCCTTTTACTTATAATGGGCGAAATTTCAAATGTCTATAAAAACATCAATAGTTTCAATTTACTTCAAACTCGGCACCTATATAGAGGCAATTGATATGCTGACAGCACATGCATAGACATGATGACATAAGCTGGATCGATGCCAAAATAAGCTATAATACATGCGAGGGGCGAAGTTTGTTGTGCCTAGCACCACTTGTTTTCTATTTATTTTTTATTTATTTTTTGATGGATGCATATCATCCTTCACAGTGGAGAGCTTTGTCTGTGTGTGTGTGTGTGTGTGTGTGTGTGTTTTTCTAAAAATGAAACTGTGAAATACTTGTCCACAGATATGGACAAAAACAAAAACACAGCTGGGTCACTGAGTTTATTTTAAAGATGCATAAAAAGTATGTTGCCTCATGCTGCCAGTAACGCTTTGAGTGTCCTGTCAAACTGTGGATGTTTTTATTTGGGTTGCTGTGTTGCATTTATGACTAAATAGTATAACCTAGTATTAAGTATGTTTAGGTGACATACCAGCTGTGAGTAAAGAACAGGTATATAGGGGACTGGATTCAGTGTCACAACTTACGACCTTGTCGTCTAAAGTGCCTCTAGTAATTGGTAATTGGTTGCATCTGCAAGAAGGTCAAATTGACAAGCTTATACACAGAAACACCTTCATGCACAGATAGTGAGGTCTTCATACAGAATGAGAATAAACACAGCAATACACCCGACCAGACATGAAAGTGCTGTATTTTGTTGGGAGAAAAAATTAAAGATTGTTGTCTATCTGTTCCTCAAAGTGTGTTGCCATGAGGCCAGTGAGGATGACTACATCACAGGCAGCTCAATCGCTCTAATTAGCAGGCAAGTCTTTGGACCTCCCAACACTGCACGGCACTACAGCCTCTCACCGAATTGTGGCCAAGAGCTGTCCGTACTCTCCATTCCCGATCCTCTCCTGTACACTAGAAATCAGTCCATGCCAGATGAGAGCACTGCTTGCGAACAGGCATACCAAGGCGCCTCATTTGTACCCCAGTGAGCTTTCTCTCCAAAACTCAAACTGGAACCATTTTTTTTCCTTCTTTTTCTTTTTTTAGAGAAGCTGCAGTGGGCTGTGTGTCGTGATCAGACTGACTGGTGACTTTTCTTTTTAGCCTGACTAGCAGCACAGTGTGAAAATAAGCTGTAATGTGACAAAATGTGAATGAAGCTGTAATGGACTACAAAGTGAGAGTGAGTTGAAGGGAAATGATCTATACTCTGATTATTCTCCCCTTTGCCATTTCAAGAGCATTCCATCTTCCATTGTAGCAGATACATTTGGACTGTGGGGGAAAAATTGGGCCTGAAGGAAGCAACGAGGACCAAATCTCATTTCTACAAAAGGGGCCCCTTTATTTTCCCTCCAAAACACATGGAGGCGCTTCATTTGTCACCCACGATGCCCCTGTCCTGAATTTTGCTTTATGTTAACTCAATGTATCTGGGGCGCCTAGAGGGAAACACAGCGAGTGCCAGGGATTCAGAAATGCTTCATTTTTCACTGTTGACAAAAGCGAAAGGTTCGGCCTGGCTCCACTAGTCCAGGACCAACAGAATAGATGCTTTCGCAGCACTGAGGGGTCGTTATTTCAACCATGAACCCCCCACCTCCTAGCTATGCACCCGCCCAACCATACCTCTCACTCAACCTCCTGGGTACATTTCAGAAGCATCATAATGAGAAGAAAACAACAAGCATCCTTCAAAAGCAAAGGCAGGGAGAGCAATCTGTGGAGCAGCATCACTGCACTGAGATAGTAGAGGTAGATAATCATATTAGCTGATCATGAAAGTGATGATGGTGTGCGAGTAAATGGAAAAATATCACTAGCATTTATTTTTTCTGTTTTGTTTTGTTTTTTTACCGTGCCTCTGCAAGATTGGATGTAATATTCCCAATAAAAACTTACCCTAAATAGAAGTTCATTTTAATGAGAACAAAGTATATTTCTACATAAATATATATATATATATATATATATATATATATATATATATATGTATATATATGAAAAACACAAAACAGTTATGTTACTACATTTGTTGGGGGGGTTATTGTATGACTGTCCAGTTCTCATAAATATGGCAAAAATCTACATTTCATCCAAAAATTGACAGAAGTACATCTGTCACAGCAAATTTACATGTCTATTTTTCAAAAGCATCTTAATTAGATATGGTTTCACTCTCACTTGCATTAATTTGATTTCTAATATCAACTTTTCAGCCTTCAATCTGTTCCTTGTTGATTCCCCACACCCACACACTGATTGACTCTTATTGCCTGCAGTAATCGAAGATGTGGTATGAAATGGTCTAAGTGTGTATGTGTGTATGGGGGGGGGGGGCATGAAGACAATGCCATGTGTAATTAAATTCTGAAGCAGGGGGCCGAAATGGCATCTATGGCCACCTGGGGAATGGCAAACCATTAAGAGAGGAAGGGGAGGGAAAGAGAGAGAGAGATGAGGATAGAACAGAATAGAGGGAGAGGAAGGGTGACAGACAGAGTGGTGGTGGAGGGGGGCAAAGTGAGGGGAGGGAGGTAGAGAGGAGGAGGTTACAAGAGATAAAGAAGGGGGATGGGGCAAAAGGAAAGAAAAGATAAGATATTCCTTTATTAGTTCCACGAGGGGAAATACCAAAAAGATGAGGAGGAAAAGAAAAAAGAAGGGAATAAAGACAAGTTGAAAGAAGACAAAATAGGAGGATAAAAAAGAATAAAGAAATGTGTTGTATAAAAGTAAGATTAAAAAAGTTGATCATACATGACATGGGTCCAGTTTAATAGTCTTTATGTATTTGGGTTTTTTTTTGTTGTTGTTTTTTGATGTCATGAGCACATGGTGGGGAGGAACAACTGTTTTATTTTTTTCCCAAAACAATTTTTCCAAACTTTAACAATGTGAATAAACACATCAGTCAATTAAGTTGTGTGGAACAGACATCATGGTCAGGAGTGTTAGGAGGGTGGAAAACTAAGGGGATATTGACAGAAAAATGGAGGCAAAAGCATAATGACACATGACAGGAATGACACTAAAACTAGAACCCAACCACAAACTACAGCACTGTCTTCTGAAGAGAAAAATATGAATAATGGTCAATGGTGAGAGACAAATGATTTTTTGATCCCAATAAAATTATGCCACAATTTAGACACAATGTTTGTTGATGTATAATATATTATGAGACAATAAAGTTGTAATTTCGAGTAAAGATGGAAAAGAAACATTTAGTTTTAGATTAAACAGCTCAGTGGACTGCATCTTTCAAGGTATGCAAAACATGCACCGGTGTACAAAAACATGCATCGGTAGCTGCCTTGACACATGTGACCACAATATTGAGGGTGAGTTGAAAACATACAGCTCTGGAAAAAAAAAAAAGAGAGACCACTGCAAAATGATCACTTTCTCTGATTTTACCGTTTATAGGTACGAGTTTGAGTAAAATGAACATTTTTGTATTATTCTCTAAACCAGTGGTCTCCAGCCATTTTTGTACTATGGACCAGTTTCATGCATGAAAATTTTCTGCAGACTGGGTAGAGGTGCGGGGGTTCCAATAACAAAAACCTTTGCCAGTTTAGAGCATGTGATCTGAAACACACTGTATATCAGGCAATTACAATGATTCTACAGTATAATATCAACTCACCCATAAGCAGAATCAGTCGGAACTCTGGACTTGTTTCACTGCAACTAGATGGTCCCATCTGGGGGTGATGGGAGACACGCATTCCAATTGTGTTCCATATATCCAGTCTACTCTGGATTCTTGTCTTGGTAACTGTCATCGCAGAAAACCCAGCCACACAAAGATATGAGGTTGGAAAAGGAAGAAGGACTTTCAAGGCTTTTGTGGCGATATCCGCATATTTCCCTTTGACTTTAATCCAGAATGCAAAGAGGTTTGAAGTTGTCTCAAAAATGGATTGATGTGCCGGAGCAGTTTTGAGGCGCTTGTGTGTCACCTGTTGTGATGAACCTGTGACTTAGGCAGGAATCATGATATTTCCTTATAAATGGAGCTTTCTGTTTGCAGGCAGTCTGTGACCCTTCTACAGCCTCATTGTTTCCTCGTTTCTTCCCGAAAAAGTTCTCCCGTAAATTTTGTTTTTGGCTCATTTCTTTAGTATGTGTTACTACTGATTAATGAAATGGCTCCCAGAATCAAGAGTGGTTGTGAGGCGAGGGCGGAAACAGTCGCTTTTCAAAATAAAATCTCCGCAAGACTGATGGAAAAAATTGCTTTAATATTAACCACAATTTTTTTTTCTTTGCTGTCCAGTACCAAATGATCCATGGACCGGTGCCAGTCCAGGGACTGGGGGTTGGGGACCCCTGCTCTAAACTACCAACAATATTTCTCCCAAATTTCAAATAAAAATATCGTTATTTAGAGCATGTACTTGCAGCAGGGTCAGATTAACACTTCATTGTACCCTGGGCAACAATATTCAAGGGCCCCATCATCACAACCCCAGGATCCCTATAATCTGGCAAAATACAGAATAAGTTCCAGGAATATATGTAAATATACCCCATACTTCAATATCTAACTATCATCAAATGCATTTTGATGTACAAATGTGTAAATGCTCGTAGAACTACAAGTGCACCACTATAGCCTCTTGTCAAGGCCACTCACTTGCATATGATGATATGAAAACAAAAAACATTAGCATCAGTATAATCTAAAATTGATCCACTACACTACATTCTTTAAATTTTCAGCTTTTTTAATGTCCCTCTCCTTTTTTAATTTTCGTTTGGCGCTCCCACTTAGCTGCTTCTCCATGTTTGCAATGTTTTGATTCGCGTACGTCGCGTACGTCGCGTATGTCGCGTAGTTCTTGACGTCTCACATCCCGCTCAGTACACGCACGTTGATTTGCGTCACCGTTGATTTGCTTTTTGGACTGACCAATGAGGAGAGGGTCTCAGCTCACGGTCACAGTCAGCAGGAGCAGGGTTTCTGTGCAGTGCAATGGCTCCGGGCAGCAGACAGTTTCATTTAAATGCAAAAGATAACCAGATATTTTCATTATGCCCGAGCTACCCAGGGCCCTTCAGAGGTTGCGGGCCCCTGGACAATTGCCCAGTTGCCCATATGGTTAATCCGGGCTTGACTTGCAGAACACGACACAGTCAAAATTTTAAAAAACGCAGGTGTTTCCAGACCTCAAATATCGCAAAGAAAACCAGGTTATACTTACTTCTAACAACACAATACTAATGTTGTAACTTGTAACTAAAGTTCAGACATCAGTATTTGGTGGAATAACCCTGATTTTCAATGACAGCTTTCACATGTCTTGGCTTTCCATCATTGCTGTTGGAAGATTATATGCAGCTTCTGGCATTGAAATTCAAGAAGCTCAGAAATGTTTCATGGCTTGTGACCATCCATCTTTCTCCAGACGTTTTCAAAGTGGGTTCAGGTCAGGAGACTGGGCTGGCCATGACAGGGTCTTCATCTGGTCATCTGTCATCCACACCTTTATTGACCTAGCTGAGGCAAGGAGCATTTTCCTGACAGAAAAACCAGTCCTCAGAGTTTGGAACATTGTCAGAGAAGAAGTCGAGTAGTTTTCAATAGTTATTTTTTGGTTTCAATTACTTTTGTGGTACTAATAGCACTGTTTTTGCCTATTGTGAGAAGATAGTGATGGCCACAATAGTGGTTTTTATACTTCTTCTTAAATAAGACATGGATTAGGTGTTTATTAAGTAGAATAAGGTGTGCTTGTGTTGGAGTTCAACAGACACAGGAATTGAATGGCTGTGATACATGCAGACATGCTGATTTCACAGGAAATTGCAGTGGTCTCTAAATTTTTTCCAGAGCTGTGCATAAAGACCCAGTGCTTCTTTTGTGATAGCTCAGAAATGAAATTTTCTCTCTCTATTTAATTTATCACAATTTAGTATAATGCTATCCTCTGTATTTTGCATTTTTCAATGAAAATCAGGTGTTTTCCTACATTTAATGTACGTGTGGATGTTAAAATCTCAGGGTAAATTATGTCAAATCAGAAAAAAACAGAGGAAAAATAACTTTTTCAGCAAAATATATCAATAACTGACGTATTGATAGGATTAATGATTCAACAGTTTTAAAACATTTTACATCAGTAGATGATTTTTTTTTTTTTTTGGCAGCAGATGTTTGAGTCTTTGAGGGTTAAAAGAGGTGAAAATACCTGATATTTCAACCATTTTACCACAAACTGACATTTTAATGACTTCAAAAATAAATTGATTATTGATAATAATTATATTATGATGAATAATTGACAAACATCATATGTGTAAATAATGGTATAATTCAAAGGGCATAAAAACATGATTTGGGTCTCACCACTGACTGTAATACTATTTCCTTTCAAAATAAGGTCAGATGGGACTCAGTTGGAGGGGGTGTGATTTGAGCTCTCTGTAATTCATCCACTGTGTTTAAAGCGTGATGCTGTAAAGCAGGCATGTCCAAAGTCCAGCCTGGGGGCCAATCACGGCCCGTGGTCAGATTTTATACGGCCCACAGCTTCAGTTTTATAATGTATTCTTTATGGCCCACTTGGACTGTTGAACAGAGTACATGAATCATAAAAGGTTCAAAATGCAGTTTCTCCTTTCACCTCATGGTGGCAGCACCACTCTAACTCTATCTGGCTCTGTGACTTTGCTGTGAACCCTTTTCGCTAATTTCTAACCATGGCGCCTGTAAATAAAAAAAATGAAAGTTGACAGTGAGGGCCGCCGCTTCCAGGAGAAATGGGAATTACAATTTTTTTTCAGTGAAAATCGAGGTGATTGTGTTTGCCTAATTTGTCAAGAGACTGTTGTCTTGTTTAAGGAATTCAACGTAAAGAGACACTAGCAGACAAAACATGCTAACGCATATACAACGAGCTAGCAGGGAGTGAGCGTTCCGAAAAAGTGAAGCAAATTCAAGCTGCTTTAAACTCACAACAGTGACTCTTCATGTGAACCTGGGAGTTCAATGAATTCGCCACCAAGGCAAGCTATCAAGTTGCCAGGTTAGTTGCCTATAACTGCTGGTGTTATGTACTTGTAGATGTGACACAAAATATTACTTTCTGAATGATTTTGTGAAAGACAAGAGTAAGAGTCATATGTTTTCATCTTAAATGTTAACAGACTTTGCATTACTGAGTAATATATGAGTAATGATTACTCACATAAGTCATGTTTAAAATGAATGTGGGGTTAAGATTTTTATCAACTTCTTGGACGTTTAAGATACTCCACACGGTTTGTTCTATGTTATCTGACTCCAAATGTGAAAGGAAGGCAGAATTTTTTTTTTTTTTTTTTAATTTGTTCACACCTGAGTGGCTTAGATTTGGTTACATTGCCATTTAAAAAAATGATATTTTGATAATGAAAATGAAGTTGTTTTTAAAATTATCGCTTTTATATGTAATTTTTACTGTTTAAAAAACATCCGAAGGGACCACTGGCCCCTGTCAATCTCCACATTATCAGATCTGGCCCTCTTTAAAAAAAAGTTTGGACACCCCTGCTGTAAAGTGATGTAGCAACACCTGAACAGCTAATCACGAATTTAGCCATCTTTAATAAAAGTGATGCCACAGTTTTATCAAAGTGCACTTTAAAAAAAAAATAAAAATGTGTATTTCTGTTTCACAACTTAAGACCTCTGTTTATACTAGTGTCTGCTGATAGACAAGTACAGGTTGCACACATGTAAGTGGGAAATACATTGTGTGATGGAGGGGCTGTCCAGAGTTCATGATATCTTTGGTTGTGGCTAAACCCAATGGTCCTATGTCACAAGAGTTTCAAACATGGTAATTGATGAGAGGCCATCACAATAAAAAAGAGTAAGGGAAGGGTCACATATGAAAATGTACTGTATGAGGTCCAATGTTGATGCAATCTTAAGTTTTAAATATGTTAATTATTGTCTAAATATCCATTTAAAGACATATTTGGCCGCAATATTACATGTAGTCACATTGTATTTAATTGTTTCTCTTTTTCAGCCTATTTAAACACCTTTTCATCACAAAACATGTTGTAAATGTGATCAGTCATTAGCATGACATTGATAACATCAGGGTAATTGAGTCCACAGCTCCCATTAAGCATGTTTGGTTGGACTCAGTCACCATAATGTGTTTGTCTGCCTTGTTGTGTTGAACACTGTTCTTTGCTTTAATTGATGGCATTTAGCTCTTTGCTTCTGCTCTGTTTGATTCATTCACATTTCAACAGTTAGGTATTAAACACCTCTATTAGTTTACATAAACAATTCATTAAGCTGATAAGGCACCAGGGTCCTTCCCCAGCAAGAAAACATATCCGACCACCCAGAACACAGTAATGACCCACAGCAAGCAATGCCTCGCTGCACTGAGACCAGAAGCCCAATTACAACAAGCATTCATTAGCACATCAGCCCTCACACTCAAAAAATATACATGTCAGAAATCTGTGAAATGCTTTTAACCTCTTTTTTCAGTCTTTTTATTTCCTCCTCCTTACTTCTAAGCAATTGGAAAGTTTGCAACAGTTTTTTTTTTTTTCTGTTGCTGTTAAAGGGAATTTCAAACGAATACTCCCCAAGTGGAGCTGACCTTTGAAAAATTGAGTCTCGAGTTATAAACCCAATACTCGGCAAATAAAACTGACCTCCAGTGTATCTGAGTGTAGGGAAGAGTAAAACTCAGACAATGTAATGATAAACTAGATTTGTGCAAATTTTGCCTCATTTCTGTTTTTGCATCCACTTCCACTCTCCTTTCTTTTGTACTTCACCACCTTCATTTCAAGTCTTCATCTCATACCTTTTCTATAGCATCAGCTTTCTCTCCATCTCATCTTTACAATCATTTTTCTCTCTTTTTAATATTTTTTAAACAGTTGTCATGCCAATGTGAGCTAATGCTTTTAAAGTCACAGTAAATATCACAACAGTAAAAAAATATATATAACTTCCATTACCTCCTGGTAGGGATGCAACGATAACCGGTATAATGATAAACCGCGGTAAAATTTCCGACGGCATTTAGAGTCTAACTATTATGATAACCGTGTTCGATTACCGCACCTAGAAAACTCACGGTACTGTTCATTTCCTGAAGAAGCAGCGGCACTCCAGGCGTGTGTGTGCAGTTTGTAATATTTGGCCTCTGAAAGCATGGCAGAAGGCACCTGCATGGACAGAGCTCCAGAGATTCGGGGATAGGGGCTCCCGCACAGACCTGGTCCGTCCGACTGCAGGTTGGTCTAAAGAAGCACATGCACAGACTCGGTCCATCCTCGCAAGCGAGCGCACAGCCCTGGTCCTTGCTAGTGTTAACCCCTTCCCGGCTCCAACATTGAACCCGTCTGAATATAGATACTCAGGACAAACTCACGTCAGTTCAAATGAGCCCAAATGAGTGAACTTCAACTGTACAAAGACACATGATGTGTGTAAAAACCAAAGGAGAGGAGGCTTTATGAACTGAAGGACAGTCAACAGTAAATCCACTGACTGACCTCCAGAGGAACTGGACCATATGATACTGTTGTGACTGGTCTGTCTCTCACCAGGAGTGAACCACTGACCTGTCTGGATCAGATCAGCCTAACATGTTTTAAAATCCTCATTCTTTCAGAATACATTACATTACATTTGTTCATTAAATAATTTAGGAAAATATGACTTTCACTTTCTGTTTGTGTGTAAAATAGTGTATATGTGTGACACTGTGAATGATTTGACCTGGAAAATGTTCAAACAAATTCCACTATGACCTGTCCAACTACTTTTTCCACACTCAAAAACACCACAGGAATCAATAGGAGAATTGATAAGGAATTGGATTGATAAGCAGAACTGAAAATGGCATTGATATTGATCAAATCCTATCAGTTCCACCCCTGGTGCAGATATCTCTTGTGTCCATAAGGTGCCAACTTTAATGTACATTTGTATGTTTGTTGTTTACATGTTATTACTTGAAAGTTTCTGCAAAAGAAAGTACGTTGTGCATGTTACTTTATGAGTTTTTACCTCCGCCAAGGAGGTTATGTTTTTGCCAGGGTTTGTTTGTCTGTCTGTCTGTCTGTTTGTCTGTCCGTTAGTGTGCAACATAACTCAGAAAGTTATGGACAGATTTTGATGAAATTTTCAGGGTTTGTTGGAAATGGGATAAGGAAGAAACAATTAAATTTTGGTGGTGATCGGGGGTGGGGGGGCGCAGACCAGAAAATTTCATCAAAATCTGTCCATTTTTGAGTTATGTTGCACACTAACGGACAGACAAACGGACAGACAGACAGACTGACAGACAAACAAACCCTGGCAAAAACATAACCTCCTTGGCATGGGGGGGGCCACTGATCAGCCTTGGCGGAGGTCTGCGCTCTCCAAGTGCTTCTAGTTTTCAAAATACAACTTGGTTATATTATTTCAGTGTGTGTATAAGTACTTTTTGAACATTTTGAGCACATTTCAACAATACCACGATAATAATGATAACCATGATCATTTTGGTCACAATAACAGTGATATGAAATTTTCATATTGTTCCATCCGTACCTCCTGGCATTCCTGTCTAATACACATTATGTATTAGAAAGTGTAGAATAACTCTCAATGTAATAAAATAACAATAGCTGGGTTTCCATCCAAATACATTCTAAATTTTCACTGAATATTCAGGGAGTCTGTGAGAGGAAATACAAATTTATACTTGTATCCATCTAGTTGGCTACTGTTCTACAAATATTGAGTTGATTCTTTATCATCATCATGGCTTAAAAGTTTGCCATTAAAAGTAGTTTGCCACCCCTTGAACAATCAGCAGAGCTTCTTACTTGCTGTCATGAGTGGGAGAGGGATGTGAAAACTTCATTGGGGTCATCAGGTGGGCACCCTTCATCCTCAGTGTTTCATTGATGTAGGCTCAAGACACCTCCAAAGGACTCAATGGCAAAATCTGGTGTCCCAGGTGAGCCCCTCTCTTTTTTTCCACTCAACAGTCATCTTGCAGCCTAGTTGGAGTCCTTCCTCTTGATACACAGCTAGTTGCTGCTTCACTTTGCAGCCTCTGACAGTGACTTGACTGCTTGTCGGAAGGCCTGTCCTTTCACTCGCAATCACTTCAGAAGCCTGGTTGTAGATTTAGTAATGAACCCTCTGCACCCAACTTCTACAGGGAACACCTTGGTACGCTAGTTGAGCTGTTCCACCTGGGCTGCTATTTCAGCGTACTTCAGGTTTTTCCACTCATGTGCCTCTTCAATAGCAGCTTCCCATGCTACCATTAGTTCCATGTTGTACAGGAGTTTCTGAGAAGTTGACCTCAGGATGAAGTTTGGCCTGAGACTAGTTGTTACTATATCTGTTGGGAAGATACATTTGTTGTCAAGGTTGACCTGGTTCTGCCTCTAGGTGTAACAGCCTTGGGACAGGCTGACTTCACACCCAGTAAGGATGTGCCTCAGTGTTGCAGATGTTTGACAGAGCGCACATGTGGGTTCCTCTAGAGGAACTCTCCTATAGGAGATAGGAGATCTCCTATCCACCAGTGTAGGTTTTTTGGAGTTGGGGGAACATCATAGGTCCCAAAGATCTCTCCAAGTGAGGTTTCAGTGTTCCAGGTTTTCCCAATTGGTCCACTGTCCCCGTTTAGACTGTGAGACTGCCTTTGTGCATCTCTCTGCCTCTTCTTGGCACCAAACCTCCTCAACCACCAGTTTTCTTTCAGTGGATGTAGCTTTATGCCCTGTTGGATGATTTACACCAAATCCAAACCTTGCTCTTCCCTGGAGAATGTGTCCTACAATGTCTCCATGCCTGAGAGCAGATATTGCTTGCTGCTAGAGGTGGGCAATATATATATCGCCTACAATAATATTGTAAATGTTAATTTGACAATGTGCAATTTCACATTGAGTATTCATACTGTCTCAAAATGAAAACAAACGGACGGTGCATAGACGGTATAGGAGAGGTGCATGAAAGTCCTAATTGGCCGAATGTGTGCCTCAGAAGCCAATCAGCAGACAGGATTCAGTCTCATGGTGAATAAAACACAACATGGTCTCACATGGAGGAAATATGCAGGAGTTTCCTGTCTCAGCGGATGTTTTCATAGTAGACGTGGGTCCGCATCACTAGCCTGGAAATGGTTCAGTTTTGACAAGACTGATGTTGGTCAAAATAACGTTATATGCAAGCTGGGTTGCTGTAAAGGGGGGGTAAACACGACAAATTCATGTGGAGGGAGTCCAGTGGATACAGGTTAGAAGTTGTGAAAATTTTGTGTTAGATCCACTGTATAAGAGAGGAATAGAAGCCGGGAGTCGGACGTTGAAAGCATGTTAGGTTTCACTGTCGTTTCACCCCAGCGTTGGTCATGTTAGTTATGGACCCTACACTCACGTATTTAAGTACTGCCCCCCCCATGTTTTGCAGAAGATGTATGAAGTACTTCATAAACAAACAAGAGCTATTGTTATGAAACGCTGTGTCTATCCATAGATGTCCTGGTAAGCAAGTAGAGGTTTACAGCATTTTTGTAAAAAAAAAAAAATAATAAAGCTGCAAGCAGCATTGGGTGGCACCTCACACCGTGTGTTCCGCCTCCCATCACCGTCGACACCTCAGCTCTGCCGACACCTCAACTCCAAGCCAAGCCCCACTCAGCAACATATCAAACACCATAAGCACTCCCTATATATGATGGATGTGATGAAAAAAAAAGACAAGGCAAGGCAAGTTTATTTGTATAGCACATTTCAGCAACAAGGCAATTCAAGGTGCTTCACACAGGACATTGAAATACAACAACAAGGGAAAAAGAAACACATTTAAAACACTATAAAAGAAATATGTAAAAGGTGATTAAAAACAGCAAGTACGAAAACAACAAATAAAACCCAAAAATATAAAAACACACAGATATTAAAGTAAGAGTTGTAGTGCAGAGTTTTGAAAGAGAATATAAAATTTAAAAAGAAAAAAAAGAAAGAAATTGAGATTTTAAAGGATATCGCCAGATTATTGTTATCGGGACATTTTGAAAACTTATCAAGATATTTGTTTTTTGCCCATATCGCCCACCCATACTTGCTGCACAGCGTCTGTTGGAATCCCTTTCCTCCCAGTTGCCAGTCTGGAGACAGCTGCTCGTATTGCTGCATCATGACACTCAGACAGGGTCATGTCCAACCTCACTTTGGTGCATTTGTATTCTTCAGTATGGGTGAAGACAGGCAGTTCCATAGCACCACACCCATACAAGCCGATACTACTGAGGCATTGTGGGAGTCCAAGCCATTTCTTAAAGGGGTCATATTTTGCTAAACTCACTTTTATTAGTCTTTGGCACTTTGGTGTGATTTGGGTATCTGGGGACCCTAGTAGTTCAAAAAGTTTGGATTTGAACCCGCCAGGTGCTGCAAAGCTATATTAATTTTGGCAAAAATCGAGTGGATTTCTACAACACGTTTTAATTCCTGCCTAATTTGTAACTTCTATAACTAGTTATGTCACGACATTTTCACATATAAGGTCAAGATTTCTGATGTACATTTCTCAGAGTACGCCATAATTGTTTGTCAGCAGCAGCGGTTATAGTCCATACTGAAAATACGTCCAAACTTTGAGCCAATTACCTAAAATGTTCAGTTGTTGGTTGAACGGGACAGAGCAGCACAGTCAACAACAGGGGATGGGCGTGAAGTGGCTCATGTGCAACTAAAGGGCCTGCGCTCAAAATGACATTTCTAGTGTCATTACTTAGAAATAGGGTTGAAGATGGACCAGTGGAGTTTAATTAATGAAGAATTCAGACCCAAGCATAGCATTTACAGTTTATGTAGACCACAGGGAAATGTTTTAAAATAAATAATTCCATTAAAAAAAATAGGACCAATGGCCCTGTAGCTTACCGGCCAAATTAAAAGCTTTGGGAAATGTATCCAGATGCCATTTATTATCACCCTGTAATGTGTATTTATTATATTACAGCAATAGCCCATGTTTTGGTCATATTCTAATCAGATCTGTGCAAAATTCAAATTCCAACTTGATATCATTGATGCTTACTGATTTATTGTATCAATCCACTTCCTATCTGTTATAATGGGAAAATTTTTCAAAGTCGCACCAAATCCAGAATCAGATCCGGATCGAAATAATTTCAATACATTGTCTTGACATCATCATAAAGAAGCTTGTATACCAAGTTTGAAGTCAGTCAGAACTGTAGTGTCGGAGGAGAAGATGATTGAAATTTTTTCCCCATAAGAGGCCATGTTAAATTTTGCGCAAGTTCCCAGATCCAGAAGAAGATCCTGATCAGCATGTGGCCATTATGTTTTGGTCATCTCCCCATCAGGGCTGTACTCTAGAAATTTACACTTGATATCATTTATATTTACTGAGTTATTGCATCAACCCACTTCGTATTTCTTATAATGAGTGATCGGGTGATCGGGACCTCAAAGACTGTAAGGGGCCACATCAGAAGGTGGAGGAGTCCAAACTGCAGGCACCATAGTTTCAGCTTACCAGGAAGTGGGGTCTTGTCTATGGTAGTAAGGCCTTTCATGGTTTCCTCCCTCAGTTGGTTACTTTGGTCTGAATCTTTGAGGCTTTCAATGTACCATCATCCCAAACTCTTAATTGGCTGCTCTGACATGAATAGAATGGGGGTTTCGCCAATGTGAAATCTATGGTCCATGAGTTTCCCTCTGACGATTGATATGCTCCTGAATTTGCTGGATTTAAGCTTCATGTGAGCCCAGGTTTTCTTCCCATGAAGTTTTCCTGCAATCATTTGGTGCATGGGATGGTGGAGGTCAGGGTGGTCGGGTTGTCCATGTAGGCACGAATAGGTGGTAATTGCTGTCCATCCTTTCATTTCATTTCATTTATTTGGATCTCCATTAGCTTTGGCTTAGGCCATCGCTATTCTTCCTGGAGTCCACACCCATCACAATTGTCTTTACACTGCAATACACAATCCTGCAGCTGTTCTCCTCCTACAACCCCCTTGGAGGCCCAGAGGATCACTTCCATCGCCATGGTGAAAGCCATGGTAGATGGTACACCCTACCAGCATATTTATTTCCATCTTTTATACGTTTTTGTTTATAGGTGTGTACATTCATCACTGCAGCATACATAGTCTGATTGCTCAGGATGAAAAAAGAAACAATGCTCTGCACAGGTAGCTTATTACCACCCACCCACTTCATACAACAAAGTGACTGTTGACAATAGAAAAATCCAAAAGGTCATCATGACAGCCAGTTTGTTTCATCCATTCTGAGTGGACAAAATAAATGATAATAATGTGTCATAAAGTGGATTACTTTTACGAGTACGAGTACAAGTACACACACTGAGTATTGGAGCCGATGCCCGATACTTGTATCGGAATCTGTGCATCCCTACTGTTAATAATCACTTTCAGTAATGGCGTGTGATTTTTATTTCACTTTAAACTATATTTTTAATTGTGTGCCCATGGTATATATGACTGCTTCAGATTTGGTCTAGAATGTATATAAAATGCTATTACAATGAAAATTTTATATTTCATACACTTTTCTACGCAATGGAAAATTTTGCGATGAAAATAAAAGACCCATCTAGCCTCTATTCATATTTTAGTGTGGGGGAACGATTGAGGCGCACAAAATAGATTTTTTCCATCTGCTGTTCTCATGCTTTAAATACCCATATATACGTATTTAAGCATATTTGTGTGTTTTCATCACTACGAGCCTCCTGGCATTGCAGCCAAGGCCAAAGCGCTCCACGACCTAGAAGCGGAGGCTCTCATGGGGGATTTGTGATATTCCACTTAGAGGAAATATCCAAATGCTGGAGGAGAAAACCTTGAGCTTTAAATCATTTCCCCACCCACTCACTTCGCCTGCACTACAATCTGTTTATATGAACATTAATGCTCGAGATTGTTCAGCTTGTTCACGTTTTTACAGCTTTAACACGATATGCATCATCCAATAGCCAAAAAAAAAAACAAAAAAAAAAAAACTTTGTGCTTTTGTCTGGAAGTTACATTGAAAATAACAAAAACCACACATTTCTGCTCATTTTGTTAACATTACTTCCTCCACAAGCCGAAATACAAGAATGCAAAATGGACTTGGCCATGTTAACATCAGGCTAAATAACATTCTGTGAGAAAGACATAGTAGATACAGATCAAAAGTATTTGAGTGTTTCTCACATCAGTTAAGTAGCAGTACATGAAAAGGATCTGGCCTCTCAGATACTCAAAAACAACCTTGACAAAATGCTTACGGTACATTCAAGATGGACTCACTTCACTTAGTCTGCCATGGTCAAACAATAATACTAGAAGCATAAAGGAACAAATAGCATTGTTCAACTATGTTCTGCATTAATACTTATACACAGCCATATCGTGCCAGGTTGTAGTACATAGGTTTACCATCATTACACTATATAAAACAACTTATTTTTTGTATTGCTTACTTAAATGACAAAACAAAATACAACATATCAAATACTGGAACGCATTCTACTCACAATTTGTTACATGTCGACACCTGTTTATGACCCCTTTGTACCATTGTACCTAATTCTAACCCTCACCGATGATAGTGTCATTTTAGGTAATAGGCTAAGTAATATTGTTACATAGTAAAATATGTTGGAAGGAGGTGGACTTATGCACAGGAGACTAAGGTTTGTTTCTTGCTGTGTTTAAATTTGCTTTTTCTCTTTTGATTTGAACCCTTCCCACACATTTTTCCCTAATACTAACCAAGATGCTTAACTCTAACAAAACCACAACCATGGGTTTGTGTGTCTTTTAGATTTCCCCAAAAGTCAAAAAAGTTGAAAAATTATGCTCAGAGGGTATTCTATGCATCAACATAGGACAATCTAATCAAAGATCAGAATAACTAGTCGAATGAGAAAATGTATACGATTATGGCTACTAGATAATGGTAACCGCTGCTTTGTAAGCAAACTTTTTCTTTTCAGTTGCTGCCAGTTGAGTAATGCTGCCCCTGAAGTCATGATTTGTCATTGAAAATTTTCAATGCTTTGACTGAATCTTCTTTTCTTGTACAAATTTTAAATGCATCAGTGGCAAAACTAGTAAAGTATTGATAACATTGAAAAACATTCTAGAAGACTGTAGAGACACTGCAAAGATTTAAATTGTTTTATAATAGGTATATCAGCATAACAGCAGATGAGTCTGATATCATCTGAACCCATCAATAAAAGTGTAGCATCAGTTTAAAGAGTAAAGGAAATCACTTCTATAAACACATCTCCTGTGTGCCGTCTGTCTCTCATTGCAACGGTCACATCAAATAAACCACAGTGCACAGCTGCATACGTTGTAATGTCAACATAGCCTGGAGGACAGTGGTCTGATGGGTAAATCCATGGAGAGAGCCTTTCACAACAAGACGTTATCCTTGGCAAATAAGCCAACCCATCCTGCAGTTCCTAATTACAATCCAACCAGGAAAAAAGTCTAGTGAGATGATAAAGTTGAAGTAAATGACAGTTTGCTGCAAAAGCAACCCTGAGGTTTTATTGTGGTTATGCAGAAGTCTTCAGGTCTGGGCTCCTACCGGAAAGCAAAAACAACCCTGGTTCTCAAGAGCTACTATCCTGCACGTTTTAGATGCATCCCTCTTCCAACACACCTGATTGAAATGATAAGCCTATCATCAAGCTCTGCAGAGGCCTGATAATGACCATTAGGTGTGCTGGAAGAGGGAAACATCTAAAACGTGCAGGATAGTAGCTCTTGAGGACCAGGGTTGGTGACCCCTGGTCTAGATGAAAATTAAACCAAACACAGGGGCTTAATTGGTCTAAGTCTGTGGGGGGGCCCTCAGGGTGTAAAACTTACACCCGGCAAGCGCCATTGGCAGGTAAAAAAATTTGTTTGCCGTATAAAACACAAACACTCACCCGCCAGTGGCCGATGGAAAATTTTGAATTGCATGTCAGTTTTTGTTTTCATACATTTGACCATTTTTCCCAGATCGTTCTAAGCAGGTTGCTGACACAGATTCAGACATGTCTGTCTCTGAGGCTGATGATGTGGTGATTACCTGAGCCACAGTCCTACCCGACCCATTGCCATAGGTAAATCACCTATGGCTGAGTGTGCATCCACGTTAATATTCCCAGAACACCACACGCCTTGGAGACCAGACGGTCCAGGGGGCCACTTCCTCCGGGTTCGAGTTTGTGGCCAGGAAGACCTCCAGCAGAGGGGTCTTCCCCACCCTTCCCCCACGCCTGTCCTGCACCAGAATTGGCGCAGGCAACATCGCAATGTCCATCTCCCCTAGGGGCCCACGAGATGCGCATCAGCGATACCCGGGTCAGGTACTCATGGTCCCACTCTGAAAAATCGATCTTATCTACTATTACTTGATAACGCAAAATTAAAATAAAATCGATTCAAAATCGATCAAATAATTTTTTTAACCCAGCCCTAGTATTCATAGAGCATTCTAGACAAATGTCTCTGGTCTGTGGAGTTCATTTCATTTAGACTCAATCCCAGTTAATGTTTTTCTAATTCTTTTCCTGTGGGTTAAATGGGACATTCCTGTTAAAGCTGTGAGACAGACATTTGACTCACTCAGTCAATGTCATAGATTGCACTTTTGAATATTTTTTTACATGATGATGCAGCAGTCACCTTGAAATGAAATATAACCTAGTAAAATAACAATAATCTAATTTCATCTGTATTCTTTGAGTGATGCTTAAGTTGGATTTTCATAATAAAAACCTATGGTAATTATTTCAAGTCAAAAAAGGCAAGTAATTTTTATTTGGCTGGTGAAAAATATTTTTCGCTAGTAAATTTTTGGAGGTCACTAACCAGTGGCAGATGAAGTAAAAAGTTAATTTTACGCCCTGGGGGCACTACTACTGTTTTGCGCATATGGTCCCAATAAATGTGTCCAAGTTTAATTTATTGGAATAAAAGCTAATTTACGGGTCTTTTTCAAGCTTGTACACAGTGCTAATTAGCTATTTCCAGCTAAGCATCAAAATTCTGTGTAGCTACAGTAACAGTGTTCATGAAAAGTCACCACTTTGATATTTCTCATTGCAACAATTCTTAGCTCAATGTACATTCAATTGAAAACACTGGTTCATTTCTGTGTGTAAGGTTGTATGTCTAGACCTCATCTCAAGTTCTACCAGTGCTGACATACATTCTGTGTGTTTGCACATTCCTTCTAAAGCGCAATACATAGAAAACAGAAGAAATAAGAAGGATGATGAAAGACGATGAGAATGAAGAATGATAAATGACAGACAAAGAAAGAAGGCAGAATAGGAAGAGGGAAGAAGACGGCCTTATCTTTGAAGTTTTACCCTGGTCAGTAAACAGGCCACAATAATAATTATCTGATAGACAGCAGATGGCTCAGCTCTCGACGGTTGCTAGTTAGCTTTAGGCAGACAGATGCAGGAGATGGAAGGTTTTGGGAGGTGTTGTTGCTCTCCTTTCTCAGGAGGCGGAGGGATGGAGTCTAGATTGTAAATAAGGAGCAGCCTCTGGTATTGTAGAGTGTAAAATCCTAGGCTCTTCACTGTGCTGGCAGTTAAAAAAATACAAGAAAAAGAAAAAAAAAAAACAAAAAACTGTAAAGTGGCCAGTGGATAAACTTGTATTAGGCTGCCAGCACATACTCAAAAGTTACATGTATGGGACAGATCCAGAGGAAAAGACAGCTAAGTCTGCTGTGACTGGAACAAACAATGGACCTGAGGCCTGGCCTCTGCTTCCAGGAACAAGCAGTTTCTGAGGTATTGAGAAAAACAACTTTAGGTTTAGGAATGACAAAGTTCAACATGATTAATAACTTCCCTGTTCTGAAACCAAAAGAAGATTGAGAGGCAAATGGAGCTTGTCAAAAGTCTTCAATACATAGAAACCAAGCAAGGCAACTTTACCTTCAAAAAAATTGCTCAAAACTCCCCTGAAGCTGTGTGAGCTATGGCAGCAAAGAGGAGTCTAAAGACTTGTAAATCTATAAGTACACAAAAGACCAGTTCAACCCAATGTTGATGTTTGTGTATAGTGTGTACATTTGATATTTTAACAGGTAATGTAAAGGGAGGACCCAAGTGCACATACTCAGACATGCAGGTAAATAGATCTCGGCTGACAGCACTTATATAAGATAATAATGACAATAAGAGTCCTTTCTCTGTCACTTGCTGGCTTGATTGAGATGAGTTCAAATGAGCAGATGTATGAGCCAGAATCAAACCCAGGTCTCTGATGTGGCAGGCAGGAAGGATACCTCTGGGCCAAAGAGGCATGCTGATTTGACACGTGGATTGGATCAGACTCCGACGCAGACGAGAACACAGACGGGGACCGGACTCCGACGCAGACGGGGACCAGACTCTGACGCAGACAGGGACACAGACAGGGACCGGACTCCCACACAGACGGGGACACGGACGGCGACACAGACGGGGACTGGGCTCCGATGCAGACGGGGACACAGACGGGGACCGGACTCTGATGCAGACGGGGGACACAGATGGGGACCGGACTCCGACAGGACACAGATGGGGACTGGACTCTGACGCAGACGGGGGCACAGACAGGGGACCGGCCTCCAACGCAGACAGAAACACAGACGGGACCACACTCCGACGCAGACATATGAACTTGTTTGGTAAGTATCCAGAATGTTTCTTATGATTACATTGAACATTTTTATGCAGTGACACCTCATCTTCTGTACATGTACTAACACACATTTTTACGGCTTGCTCCAACTTCCAGAAATTAAACTGAAAGTTTCTAATATCCATTATTGATAGGAACTGACAGACAAACATCTTATTGAAATCTATTGTGATATATTCTGATCGATGATCAGTTGCTGTTTCTGTTTGTCTTGACCAAACAAGTTAGGAGTGAAAACACCCATAATCTATCTATGTAATAGATTATGGGTAAATAAGTAATCTATATCACTGTTAACTTGGTCAAATTCATGCAAATAAAATACAGTGAAACATTCATTGATCTTCAATGCATCCTCAAATTTTCAGATTTCCAGAAGCCAGTAGCTTCCTTTAAAGCCACCATTCACTTAGGGCCCACCACATTAGCCTTTTCTACCAAATAAGTTGTAGTCCTTGAACTGGTTCCATTCATGTTCCATTCAAGGAAACTTTGCGCTTAGTGTTAGCACTACAATTGAGGAAGAGTCATCAGTGGAGGTTGTTCCGCAACGGCTCAAAATATGGTACAATGGTAC
This sequence comes from Sphaeramia orbicularis, assembly GCF_902148855.1. Classification (NCBI taxonomy): domain Eukaryota; kingdom Metazoa; phylum Chordata; class Actinopteri; order Kurtiformes; family Apogonidae; genus Sphaeramia; species Sphaeramia orbicularis. Next base: position 6,470,237 of record NC_043973.1, read on the forward strand.
CTAATGAGTTCTTCATTGTGACAACACTTCTGAGTCTCAGTAATCATTTTCCTTTATTTGGATCCAGAATTCAACAAAAAACATTCTTTGACACCTTTGGCATGTTTACTTTTTTCATACAACTTTTAACTTTTCACCTCTAAGTACTTGGTTTTGTGTTGTATTTTCTTTTCTTTTCTTTTTTTTTTTTTTTTTTAAATTAAATTACTGCCGTTGATTTGTGTATTCTCCCTTCTGTTGCACTATATTTGTATTTTATTATTTTTATCCAAGTTATAACAAGGGCAGAAAACCAAATGTTAGAATGAAATTGCTGACATACTAGTTTAGTAGTTGTGTAAAATAATATTTTGCAGAGATACAAAGACAAAGAAAAGAAAAAGTAAATCCTTTACTTTATAAATCCTGTCTTTCATTCCTAAAAGTTTTTAGAAACAGTCTACAAATCATAATCAAGATCATTTAGAGTAAATTCCAGGTCACTACATATTAATGTCCTGTATCGGTGTATTTCATTTCAGTCACCTTGATGCTACATACAAGCAGTCAGACTTTGCAGAATAAAAAGTCCGACTGCTCATTGTAGTTAGATGGCTGACTGACAGAATAATAAAATACAAGAGATTATTCAGATTTTCAGACATACTTCCTCTGGATGTAAAACCAAAAGAAAGTTCTCAAAATTTTACTGTAATTTGCACTGTATGACTACAGATGGTAATATGGGTTGAACTATATATATAGGTCTATAAATTACAACAGTCAGCCATAATTAAACACATTCCCAATTTTTTGAGGAACACAGTGGTATTACTAACAAGAAATGGTCACCAAAATGACAACATTACTGCAATGCTGTTCTACACTCATCTTTGAATATAGCTTTATTTGACACACAAGTGGTTCTGTGATCCCTCAGTATGTATTACTGCCTATATCAAACGACAGATGCCATATTTGTCTGAATGCAAATGTGGTTATTTTTGAGGGGATTATCCAAGCTTGTTCTCTCCTCTGCTGCTTTTTAAGAGCCTGTTGTTTGATTGCTGAGAAGCTTCTGGTTTCAATCTGCCCTTCAGAGAATGAGTCCTCTTATGTGATCTGACAGTGAGCACAGAGTGGACTCACTTCCCACTCAGAGGAACTGAGTGAGAAATGCAACTGAGTGGGAACTGCAACTGAGTGGAAAACACATGCATATACACATACATACTTCAGTGAGACACATACATGTAGTATATATAGTAATGTACACACTCAACCCTGTCTCTCAGAAATTACATTCTTACATAACTAAACTGAAAATTCCATTAAGATTTCCTACAAATGTAATCTGTCCTTTGGTTTTGTTTGAACCATAATTTCAAATTGAAGGGTCTGCGATTTAGCAGAAGGTGATCAATATTTCATGTGTACCGTTTAAGACAGAAAAAACGTACTCATACATTTAAATAAGGCTAATACTACTTGTTTCTGGATTTAGATCAGATGTACAACATATGGTGACATGAAATTACTTATGAGTACTTGAGATTTCAGTCATATAATCCAGCTGTGACCTTAACATGACTGGCAAACCTTTTAGATTTTGTATGTACTACATAATTTTCAGATTATATAAATAAGAAATAAAATAATTTACAAAATTATAAAAACAAAACATTAGGTGGTAGGTGGAACAGATTGATGATGCCTTTCACCACCTGTTTGCCCTGTCTCCACAATTTCATTTTTATTCACATGGCTCTGAATGCCTTGTGACTGTGTATGTAGGAAATATAGAAAGAAATCAGGCTTGAAAGACGGATGCAGACCTGGAGCCCAAGGTGACCTCATTACCAACATTTGTTCCACTTGTCGCAGCAAATCACACACTGTGTCCGTCAAGATCCAGTTATCACCACACAGACACACCAACCATTAACCCACCTATCCCTAAGGGACAGAGCAGTGAGCTGATGCCCTCTGATCTGTGACCCCCACAGAAAATCAACAATATTGCATTCACGGGAGAGGAAATCAAAAGGAAATGCAAACGTGACCTCATGTAATAGGTTTGATATCTGATGTGAAGTTTATGTAGGACATAGGCACTTCCTCCTGGACCTATGACCTGTAAAATGTTTGCTGGGCAGAATATGGGCGTGACCTGTGCAAATACTTTACAATTTTATCAGGATGCTGTGAAGTATCAGCAGTGTCTAAGGCATACGTATTACAACATTTGCAGCAGACAAATGAGTGAACCTGGGGCTCATTTCTGCACTAATTCATTAAATCATTAAGCCCAGTGCAACGCAAAATGCATCCATTTAACGCATTTTGCGCTATCCCATTTCTGTTCTCACTCTTTGTTTGCTAACAACCAATGCAAAATGGATTCGCAATGCAAAATTCGTTATCCCGTTTCTGGGCTAGTTGGTTAAAGTGTGCGCTCGTCCAGTTCCGCACTACAGGGCTGATTTTAACGTGGACCTCAGAGGTCCGCGTAAGAATGAGCATGTATTCTTGTATTCTTGTATTCTTCTTCATTTCACTTCACTTCTGTCATGTATTTCCTTCGAAATAATATTTACATTTGAAAAAGAAGATTTTTAACAGAAGTTTGACAATATCTTTAATGATATCAGATTTTTCCCATGGACATTTTGCACCAATAAAAATGAATTTACTGAGTGAGGATTGATCAGCTCACTGAATTTTATTCTCTGTATCGATTTATGGATAAATATAGATAAGTTCAGGACAAAGTATGTGTGGCATTGAGAGATGAATGAATGAATGAATGAATGAATGAATGAATGAGAACTGTATGGGGGCAGAGCCAGTGAATTGGTGACACACACCAGCGGGTGTGTGTGTGTGTGTCTGTATGCGTGCGCGTAGTGAGATATGAGCGCATGGATGAGAGGAATGGAACAGAGTTCAGTTTTTCTATACAATCTGTTTGTCCTGTTGTTCGGTGTGGTTATGGCCAATGGTAACCATTTAGAGTTCTGTCAAAGTCACCAGTGCGGAATAACTGGGGTCATCCTTAGACATCCAACCAGACGCACGATATATTTGTGTAAATAATTCAGTTCAGTTCAGTGGGGGGTGGGGGGGCACATGCAGACAGCTGCAGGGGGTACATCTATAGTCAGATGAGGGTGAGGAAGTCCATCCAGACAGGTGAGGGTAAGGGAGGAGGTCCGGGGTCACAAATAGCCTATATTAATTCTTCATTCTAACCATAATGCTGTAAGGTGACTGGAAACAGTGGGAGTGGAGGCATTGTTCTGGGTTAAATAGTGAATGCACCTGTTAAGCGCATCCATCAATGCAAGTAGTGAGCTAACGATGGTTTAGCAAATGCAACGATTCCAGAAACAGATTTTGCGTCCGTTAAGCCTCTGTGTTCGCCGACCCACTGTTAGCACACTATTTGCGCTGAAGGGCACACAAACAGCGTTCACAATTTAACCCAGAAACGCGCCCCTGCTGCTGTAAACTTTACATTTATGGTAAACAGCCACAAATGCAGGCTGCAGGACACCTGTTAACAGGCTTCATGGAAAACATCCCTAGCCTCGAATCCATATTGTCGAGTTACATAAGAGCTTGTTTTTTTTAAATGCATATACCGAAGAATGCATACAACATAGTATCATTCTTGATAATGGTCCTTAAACATTTGGGTAACTCCCCAAATGTGTGAATGAAACAAGCATTTGTTTCCTCTGCTACACACCCATTCTACTACAGCGGAGGCAATCCCCACCTTTGTGTGTATGTGTTGGAAGCGCATGGTGATGGCACCAGCCAGTTAGCTGGTGAACGTAACTGCCTTGGCAGAGCCATTTTGCAGGAGCTGGTCCCATGCTCACTGGCGGTAAACAGGGAGTGTGTGTGTGTGTGTGTGTGTGTGTGTGTGTGTGTGTGTGTGTGTGTGTGTGTGTGTCAGTGTGTGGGTGGGTGGGGGTGAGTAGGGCACATAAATCTGTTTCTACATCTCCATAATATGTTTGAAAGGATAGGGGAGTTGGGTTTAAGCATGATGCTTTTGAGTTAGGTAACATTAAATCTTTACCTGTGTTTACTAAGCTGGTGAAACAAAAAGGAGGGATAGGAGGAGTGTTTGTGTATGTGCTTCTTCTCTCTTTTAGTAGCTCACAGTCAGGGAATGTGATGGTCTGGCTACATATCTAGTGAAATGTGGTTTCAGAGTTGGATCCAAGTCTCTATCACATACACACCCTGCCTCCTCCAGCAGATGTTGTGTGTCTGAGGAATATTTTCCTATGCTGTCGAGTCACAGAAACAGATAAAAGGGAAAGGTAACAACCTCCATGCTACTTCAAATCCTCACAACACTTAAACCCGATGTAGAAACTACATTTGGGACTAAACATTGATACCATATCCTATTATACTCAGTGCCAATGAAAACGCAACACTTGAATGTGTTTTATTGTTCCTGAGCTGCATCAATATGTTTAAGTTTCACCTGTATAAGATAATCCCAGACAATTTCTTAACAACCTGAGACGGGTTGAGCTATTGTCATGCTTGAATGAACTTGTCTGCATTCATAAGACTTGTTTTTCTCATTGCTCAGCAGTGAACTGCTCAACTTAAGGAATTGTGGTCAGTTAAGGAGTGGTCATGTTCTGTATATAAAGGCAAGCTGAAAAGCACGAAAATCATTTGCAATAACTCAGCAATGCCTAGGCTGACACGTGACCAAAGATGCCATGCTATGGGGCTCCTGGAGGCCGGAATCTCTGCTCGGCAGGTGGCGCGCTGTTTTGGATGCAATGTGTCCACCATAGTCAGGATGCAACAGAGGCATGAAGAAACTGGCTCAACTGCAGACAGACCTCACCCTGGACGAGCATGTGTGACCACGCCACAGCAGGATCGCTACATTGAGCTGCAGCACCTCCAGGACCGCTTTGTGACTTTTGGTTTTGGGGGTCTTTGAGTTTCTTTCTTTATCCTTATTTTTTGTCAACAAATTTGGATGTGATTTTTTATTTTTACTGTATAGAAATGGCCTATGATTAATTCCAAAGAGCTTATGGACTAAAAATCCTCATCGATTTAAAAAAATATACAAATCTTCAAGTGTTGCGTTTTCATTGGGACTGAGTATACTTCCTCTTGCTGAATGTTATTGATGGACTGTTGCCAAATTCTGCTCTAAAAAAAAAAACAAAAACAACTCATGACATGTGGGTGTTAAAGAAAAAAGTAAATTAAGGCTGTATGCACTTTTTCATTTAAAAAAAAAACAGCTTTTGAGAATTTTTAAGTGTCCATAGTGCATCTCTTTCAGAAGGTGTGTTGAGTGGGTTAGTTGGATGGCAAGTCAGATTCAATATATGATATACATAGTATCAGAAATGGTTTGACTGTCCCAATATTTGGCACAAATGTTTATTTGGACATAACAATAAACTGAAGGCCAAAGATCAACAACAATGTGGCTTCATGTCTGTCCATTCTTATGAATGAGATATCTCAGGAGGATATTTGTGTGTCTAATTTGGAATCAAAGGTGAACAGATGAGATTTTGGTGGATGACAATTGTGTGAATACACACAAAAATGCACTGGTCCATAGACCAGTGCCACTGTGGCTATCCACTGGTTTCACGTAGTCTATAGTTGAAATATTCCAATGAGTAGTGTTCTATTTCCTGTTTCCTGTGTCCCCTGCCTCTTAAAGCTCTGTTCTGAAGGGCTAAGTGACCCCGGTGAGGTCATTCCAAAAGAAGGGGTAGAGGAAGGAGGGAAGTGGTCTTGAACGAGGAGTGCTAAGTACTAATTCAGAAGCATCTTCTCTTTAATAAAGAAATAAAGAACACTGAGATCTATATTCAGGCCCGGACTGGCTAATCAGGAGGACCGGGACAATTCCCGGTGGGCCGGTATAATATTTGGGCCGCGAGGGCTGGAGTTCACTTTAAACATGTATTTAATATTTTATTTATTTATTTTTTGCGGGCTGGTGTTCAGTCATAGCACTGGGTTGATCACGTAATCTGCAGCCGCTGTTCCTGGGCCCCACCCCCTCTACGAGCAAACTGTTTTTTTTCTTCCTCTTATTTGCAGACGCACCGTGACCTGGCGTAACATGTCCTTGCATACGGTTAGTAGCTCTGTACTGTAGCTGTGGAGCAGATATGATCTGTGCTCTGTAGGCTGTGGATGGTCAGCTGTGTTTGCTGTTTGAAACATGGATAATAGAAAGAGCAAGGGTGGTGTGGAGAAGCAAGAATTAAAAAGAGGAAAGCTCTGGAAGCAAACACAGCCAAATGTGCCAAAATCTGCAACTTTTTCACAAAAACGACCTCCGGTTGGAAACAACTAATGAGGACGATGAACCGGGTAAGGTGAGCTGTTGGAACAGACTGTGTGAACAAGCATTAGTTCCACTAAAACCACTTTCTAGACCCAAACGATAGTACTGACCTATTTTAATTTTTATTATTAAAAGTGAGACAGTAAATACACAAAGCCCACAACTGAAAGGCAACAGCATAAAGTAATATTAAATAAACCTGCATATTTTGTCAATGTAAATATGTTAATTAGTTCAGTAAGTCCAAATGTCTGTAGATATTATTTGTTATTGTGATCCAGGTGCAGGCGAGTCTAGAGAAACTGGAGGAAGTGTGAAAGGGAGAGCAGAGTCTACTGATGACAGAGGAGCAGCTCAGCAGCACAACCCTGAACCACTAGGCACAAATGAGACAGATGAACAGGAGTCTGCTGTTAGCTTTGATTACTTTGCTCACCCTCAGTCACAGGATACACATATATTTTTTTTCTTATCATCCTCATCAAACCCCTAATATCACTATACCAAAAGTTTTCAATAGCAAAGATGGAACAAACCGCAAGTAAGTAGTGATGGAAATCTTTTGTTGCAGAGGATACAAAAATGATAGTTATTAGAAAGTGCAGCAAGCTTTATTTTTTTAAATTATTATTTTTATTTAATATTTTTATATATTCTTTCATTTCATTTCAAACATTTTAAAGGTTTGAAAAATGTTAACACTTTTAAGAACAAAAATATAGATTCTGTTATTGTTGTGTTGTGAGGAACAACAATGTTGGAGATGTGGATGTGCACTCACTGTTGAAATAAATCCACATTGTGAAGCAACCTTTACTTGCGCTGAATTGGAAATATTTTAGAAAATACACTGAATTACAACGCTTTGCAGAACAGTGTGTAGACCTAACATGTAAGGTTATAATTCCATGATTTTAATAATAATCGGTCATGATCTAAAGTGGGCCAGTCTGAGGTATGAAACTCCAGGGCTGAAAATGAGTCTCAGTCCGGCCCTGTCTATATTACACTTTTTTATTCAAATTTATGAGCCTGTTCTTGCTCTCTACTGCTTGGTCATGACCCTTTGGTTTCAGTTTCCAATATCCAGAGCACTGTGCAGGGTACCTGAAACAAGGCAATATAAGACCATAAAAATGGGCCAGGACAAAGTTTTAAGTGGCAGAATCCTTGGTGGGGTGTATTGTTATGGTGGAGCACCAATGTCTGGAGACCATGGTTCATGTCACTTTCTTTTTTATTTAGTCCTAATGTAATCCTAACTTAAACCTTTTTTCTAACTCTAACCATGTTGTTTTGGTGCCTCAAGCCCACCAAATCAAATAACAAATGGTGTTGTGTAGATGTAGATTCTGACTTTCCACTGTGCCAAAAAAGGATTCTTTTAGGACACCCTATGGGTCAAATGTGATGCCCTGACCAAGTATCAGTGAGGAGTTGGGAGTGAGAATGTGTAGAATGTATACATGTGTTCTAATTCTGACCTTGGTCATATAACAGCAAAGCATTATGAAGTGACCGGTGCAGCTCCTCCTCCACAGCCAGTAAATGATTCAAACTCTTCATAATGTCGGAGAAATCTATACATATGTACTGAATCTCCAGCAAAGTCAGAATTCTATTCAATATTCAAGTCTCGAGACAAGGCAGCCTCCAATTAGTGGTCTTCTAACGAAGCTGCTTATCTTTTTAATTAGGCCACAGGTTGAGAGAGAGAGAGAGAGAGAGAGAGTGTGATATTGCACTCAGAGCTATGTAATGTGGAACAGTATTGATTGTGGGGAGAAGATGACAAGGGAGCCCATTCAAGGTGCAAGCTCCATGAACTGTTCAATATGGGCCCTAATAAATAATATCAAAGGCACAACGTGGCTGAAGGTGGATGAGATGAAATCTCTTTATAATGCAAAACCCAGGGAGAAAAAGAGGAAGGAGGAAGGGAAGAAAGGAGAAGTGAAGAAAAAGAAGGAATGGCAGATATTTCTTATTGCAGCCAGTTGAGGCAGCAGGATATTGCATGGAGTGTGCAGATGAAGAAGCAAATAGCCCGTCTTTCATCAATAGAAGACTCAAACACAAACAGAAAAGGGTAGAGGAAAGATTGCTAATTATATTTTCTAGAGTTGGTGCTTTTTTCTGACAGTTTTGGCACAGCTAATATGCGTATCTGTGAATCCCCCCACCTCCACACACAAAATCCCCATCAACCTCTACCTTGCAGGGTTATCTGGGTCTAATAGGCAATATAAGAAGCTATTTACACTTCAAGGTGCTAATGCAACACTTTCTTCAATCTTATTAGTGTCACTGTGATTTTCTCACCTGTGTGTTGACAAGTAGAATTAAACAAAGTGTTTGGACAGTAGCATCCCAACATCAAACCCCCACCCTCCCCACACTCAGGCAAGTTAACACCCTAACCTTTGCCAATCTATTACATTGTTGACTTTAGTGCAGGAAGCTGCATGTCAGACTGTAATTTAGGAGATGCAAATCAGTTTGATGTGTTCAGCAGAATGGAGGTTTAAGCAGCTTTTATACATTCAGAATAAGACTCACACAGTATGATACAATACAGCGTAATTACTTCAATACACATCTGGGAAATGCACAGCTTGTAATGTACAAGTGAGCACCATGCATGCAATAAAAACAGAGTCTAACCTAACGTTTAATTAATTCATTCTTTACATGCATTAAGCTTTTCTTGGATCATTGTGATAGGTTTGATTCACCAATGTTTCTAATGTTGTTTTGTCATATTAGATATTATTATATTGGGTTAACTGATACTCCTTGCCTACTGATGCAGATTCAGGGCCAGTTCAGAGCCAGTGCGTAATCTCAGAATATTTCTTTGTATTTTGACTAATAAAGAACTGGCTCGTAGTGAAGACAACTGATCCTAAAGCAGCACCAACACTGCCCTGGTAGGGGCTTTAGTGCTGATGTGACCAACACAATCACTTAAAACTTTTTGATCTCCATTTAACAATTTTTAAAAAAGAAGTAGAGCACCTTCTAATCTGCTTTGCATGTGAAAGTGAAGTAGCAGGGTTCTTACTGTAATGCAATGTCATACAATGTTCAGAACAACTTTTTGTTACATTACATTGCTTTACAGCGCTCACTGGTCAGTCATGTTAAGAGTTGGTGAGGCATAATGGGCTGGTCAGACAACCATTGGATTGCTGTAATGGAGCAAATTATTACATCAAACAATTATGTCTTCTATTACACGTGTATGAAACCTGGTCATGATTTTCTGAGTCATGGCTACAAGTGTGTTTTCCTACGATCACAGCGACCTTGACCTTAGGCTACCAATACCTTATCAGTTCATCTTTGAGTCCAAATGAACATTTGTTCCAAATGCAAAAACAATCTCTCAAGGCATTCCTGAGATATTGTATTCAGAAGCATGAGTTATGAAGCTGACCATTTGGAAATTAATTGTGTGAAATGTTCTTCATAACTTGTTGAACAATTCTTTAACCCCTTTTAAAATCAAGTACTATTTTTGTGGCAACTGTTGAAAATGTCTCTAAATTTGACCTTTCCCAAGCAATTCATTTTGATTTATAACAATACTACACTCAGCGTTTTGCATTTTTCAGTGACAAGAAGGTACCTTTCAAAAATAAATGTCGTTCCCATCTGGATTTTCATAAAAAGGTCAGTAAATATAAACAATTTCATATCAAAAAGAGAGGACAGAAGAAACAGCAATTTTTTCAGCAAAATATATTATTAAACATAAAGCAAGCGTTGACACACAGTCATTTGTCAAACTCCATGGGTTTTACTGTTGAATCAATGTTGCAGAAGATGTTGATGTTGTTTCCTTGTTCACTACAGAGGCTCTGGATGTCCAAATGGGTCATATCTGACGATGATGAATCCCTGTCTAGCCTTTCTACAGCTTTGCTGTCAGTTGGAAAATTCCTCTCAGCAGCAGTGGTTTGAAGTTCCTCAAATGCAAATTGAAAATTAAGGTGCACATCCTTAATCTGCTGTTCTAATCCAGCTCCAAAAATGAGGTAAAAAGAAAGGAAAAATCCAGAGGAAGGAATACATTAATTATACACAAAAAGAAGAGCTACAAAAGAGTGCCTGGTCTTTGAAGATACTGAGCACTAAATGTCACCCGCAGCCTTTGAAGCTCTCGACTGCCTTTGTTTCTCAGTACTTCTCTACATGAAACACACTGCTGCAGACAGACACCGCAAGCCATGGTGAGGGTCTTTTCAACTCATTCATGCACACCCTTAAAAGTAGAAAGATAAGGAATAAAAACAAGGTGCACTACATTTGTGCTGGGAACGAACATGAGCTTTAGGCTGACAAGTGACCATCAAAGTCCATCACTGCAGACAAAGTCAGAGGAAAAGGACAGAATGATACAATACAGTGCAATCATCGTCTGTGCCTTAGATAGACAATAATACATTTGCAAAATCAGATGCACTGTTAGACCAGACTTTTCTTGGGCACACTGCTATAGAAGCACACTGATTCCTATTATTGCTTGGGTAAGCAGTGACATAGTGATAAATATTTTCATCTTTAATATTGTTTTAATGTACTTCTTAATGTTTTTTTTTTTTCCTTTTCTTTTAAACTACATTAGTCAACAGTGCATCCACTGTCCTTTCAGCAGTATTAGCAGCATCCCAGTACTAACAACCTGCCTACCATGTTTCATATTAATTTTACTTAAATTTTGAGAGATACAGTTAGTTCACTTGTGGTCAAACAAATCAGTCAATCAAGTCTGTCACCCTGTCTATTACCAGGTACCAGTACCAGTTTAATGCCAATTTAACAGAGCAAAAATGCCTAACCAGACCAGATGGTCAACTATACTTTATTATGTCATGAGCAACTTGTTGTACTTGGAATACTTCAGCTACTGTGGATTCTTAAAACATATGACTGTTTACACATTTGTTCAATCTAGGTTTATGGACTTGTCAACAGGCAGCAGGAAAGAGGCAGAGGAAGGAAACTGACATACTGTATATTTATATTTTCTTTTGCAAATTTTCTGAAAATTTGGTTTCCTTTTTGAAATACATTTGGATGGAAACCAGATGAATGGCATGGTAAAGATTTGATTGGGAATTTGATTTAGGAACAAGCACAGACTGTTGAAGTTCAGAAAGATCATAATTAGAACTCCAGTAAGGCACAGCTTAAAAGTAGTGATCTTTCCTTTAAGTTTACAGGTCTGTAAATCAGAATGTTCAGATTTTATCTAATATGTGCCACATAACACAGAGATACACACAGAAGCCGATAAATTTTCATTTTAAAAAATGACTGCCATCTTTGGAGTCTGACATCAAGTTCTAGTAACACATCCATGCTAAATCTACAGGTTGAGTTTAGTCCCTTAGGACTAGAACAAACACAGACTGATCACAGACATACAATAAAACTTTTGACAAGAGTGGTCATAACAGCTTCATAAGACTTGTGGGATGTATCTTAATTACTGTCACATATTGTTCTCTCAGAGTCCTGGTTCTGTAAAGCTGCAATTGCTGTAAAAATAAATTAAAGAATAAAAAGTAATACTGGAGCAGTCTCATCAGAGTAACAGGTCATTTTGGAAAAAAAAAATCTCACTTTGCCATGGTGCTAAGTAGATACATAGAGATCTTCTATGGATGTGTGAGAGGCAAAACTATCTGTTACATCTGAGATAGGCAACAGAAAAAAATAAGTGACCCTTTAAAAATGAGTGATTAACCAAAGAAAAAGATTAGATCAGTTTATGAAGTGCTTGCTCACACACGAGAAACAATTCACAGAAACATGCTGAGCTGAATAATCTGTTTAACACCTCTGTGATGACAATACTGCACAGGGCTGTTTATAGAAAGAAGAGATTTCTCATTTTTGGGGACAGACAGGATGTACAGTCCAAATTTAAACTATAAACAGCCTGTGACTGATGCTGTAAACTCAGCTCTAGCCCTGCTCCATTCCTAAAATATTGATCTAATTCTCTCACATCAAAGCATGATCCCAAATTCATCTCAAACCAGTCTTTAATAGGCTGTTTCATCCTCGTCCTGTTCTATTTTATGATGCAGCCAAGTTGCATGCAAAACCAAGCCATTCGTAGTTATTGTGCTCTTTTCTCCCTTCTCCTTTCCTTAGCAAGTCTTTCCTTAACAACCTTTTCTTTTGCAGGGAAAGAATTGAGAGAAAAAAAAGAGACCAGGGCTGTGAGAGAGAAAGAGGGAAAGGGGGACACTTGAGTGTAGTTGTAATCAAAGCTTGCGCACTCAAGAGGGGCCAATCAATTCATGCTGTCTGCCTCATCAGGCATCTTCAAGGCAGCTAAAAATGAGTTGCCAGGTCCAGGCTGCCTCCACGGGCTGTCGAAAGAGAGCGAGCAATAGACAGCCTCAGTCAGGAGTATGAAATAAATGCAGCAGAGAGAGCACGACACGAAGGTCCTGAAAATTCAAAGAAAATGACTCACCTCCTACTGAGAGGGAACATGTCCACTGGAACAGAAGTGGAAAGTGCATCACTTATGATTAGTGATTTTGTTGTCAGATGAACAACCAACAGTACAAATTTATCTTTACTTGCAATGCTTCAGTTCAACTCTGTGTCACACTTTTTCACTTCATATAAACTCACTCTGCAATATAAAAAGCACATAATGAGACTTCTATTTCTTTCTGTATTCATTTACGACACTCAAAATGAGCCACAACCAATGGTAGATACTCAAAACTTCCTCATACCTAAACAAGAAAAAATGTCAATCAACCAACCAAACCAATCTCCTAAAATGACACATACCCAAGAAATCTACAGACAAGAAATACAAGAAATGGAAATAATAGAGTTACAGTAACACTAGATAACTGTTGCATTTACAGTAAGTCATGACAAAATGTCACAGTTAAGGTTTTAGGGCACAAAACCAACCTGGTGAAAAAAAGAAAATGTTATGACTACAACAAGAAACTACAACAATAATTATTATTGTGGTTACAGTAACTTAAACATGTTTATAGTTATCTTGGGTGGTTTAAATTCCGAACTGCAAGTTTATACTAATAGCTGTTTGTCTACCAAGATGATCTTTTGCTGATTTCCTGTAAACAGGCAAGGTTCAGTTAGGTATAGTCTCAAAAACAACATGGTTAGGGTAAGGTTACTCCATATACTTGAAAAAGCTACAGTTACCCACTACTTGGACAGGACAAGAGGGAGCTCATATGTATCTCCAACCGCTTAGCATAAGGTGTTAACATGTTTGCATTTGTTTTGCTTGGGTCATGTCAGCTAGACGGATTTTAATATCAGCAGTGTCATTTACATTTACATTTGCATATGTGTCTGTTTGCGTGTGTGCATGCGCGCGCACGTATGCGTGTCCATGCGTGTGTGCTTGGTAACTCGGATTTTAAGAATGTCAAAAAAAGAAAACTGGACATCAGACACTTCTTTAGGGGTCAAAGTGTAAGTTAGTTCAAGGTTATAGAACTGTAGAGGATCAACAACACAGATATTGAATAAAAGACAGTATTTAATGCCAAACAGATACACTTTTTAAAAGTTATTTTTACTTATTTTCATATATTTGTATGGAAGAGACCAACTGTTTAAAAAACACAAATAAAGAAAATTTGTGGGGAAAATACAATAAAACCTCAAATTCTAGATGCTCATGTAATTTTCTCCATATTTTGGGGGAATAAATTACAATAATAATAATAATAATAATAATAATAATAATAATAATAATAATAATGATGATAGAAAGTAAAAGCATTTTTTGCTCAGGCAGTAACTGTACCATCAAACTGTATGATCATTGTATCCCTAATCTGTTCATGTTATGCATGAACATACTTATGTCAGGTGACAGACAGTAGAGAGGGAGGAGGAGGTAGAGGAGGAGAGGCAGGAGGAGGTAGAGGAGAAGGTGGTAGAGGAGAGGCTTTAAATTCACAATTGAGGTTAAATAATGATGGATATGTTAGTCATGAGAATAACTTTGCAGAATGAATAAAATTATTGTATTGTCCTTAGATATTCAGATATGCATTCTAAACCTGTCAAATTACTGATTTTTTTTTTTCTGACTATGATTGTTTACCTGTTTGATCAGCTCTACATGATGTGAAATTATGATTACAAATGCAAAAAAACATCAACTTTCAGGAGTGCTGCCTTCACGCACTTTTGTGTCCCCACCAATGTCAAAATCAAACCTACTCCCTTGATGATGAACATTACAAAACTAAACTGCAGGGGGAGCAGCGTGAGCAGAGTTGCTCCACTCTGAGCCCATCCCATGATAGCTGAGCTCCTGACTCTATCTCTAAGGAAGAGCCCAGCCACCTTGCACATGAAACCCACTTCTATCCAGAGCTGTTCCAGTGTTCTACAACCAGGACAAAAATCACATCACTCCTCCTGAATCAGCCAGACTTTTTTTCCAATTATTGGCAAAAAGTGTGTAGGTTTGAAATTGAGAGGCACAATGACAGGGATATTCTAAGGGATTAGAGTTCTACATTCTGAACTGTTTATGCTGAAACTCTTCTCATACAAATTGTGCTCACATTTAATGAAATTGTACATCCAGTTACATTTTACATTAGTGAAAAAATGCCTCCCTCATTACAACTTCCCATATAATTAAAGCCTGGATTTTCTACAAAGGAAAAAAAATATCATTGAAAAATTTGCAACTGCTAGATATGTGGGTTGGATTTACAAAATGTCAGGCTCCAGAGACTGGAGTTGCCAACCCTCTGAGATGCCTAGGTTTAGGAAGTAAAAGTTCTATGGTTAGGTTTTGGAAAATGTTGTTTGGTTAAATTTTTAAAATGTTCCTCATTTTTAATCACATCTTTTTCATCTTTTTCCTATTAAATTCTGCAAATTCTTATATCTTTTCCTGAACCGAACCAAGGGCTGTCAGTCCCTAAACGTAATCATGAAAAGTTATGCTATTACAATTTAGTTGCATATTAATCTGAATTTGTGTGAAACAGCTGCAGTATTTTTCGGGACAAATCTTTGTTGTCATAGTGTTTAAAACAGTCGTTCCCAACCTTTTTTGGCTTGTGACCCCATTTTAACATTACAAATTTCTGGCGACCCCAGACATTCAAAATGGAGGCTTTTTTTTTTTTTTGCTAAAATTTATTTGTTTTTGATCATGTAATAGTTTGCTATACTATGCTCTAAATAAATGTTAATTTTAGACAACATTTAGGCTATATAATCTGTATTATTATGGACGGAGGCAGAAAAGCCAGGTTGAGATTACTGCACAAAGTGAGAATTTTATTTTCCTTGGTCAGGATATGTATAGTCAGTCCAGTGTGGATTTACAAGTCTGCAGATTAATTCTGAAAAAACAATAACTAAAACTATGAATTATGAAAGAGCTGCAGCATCTTAAACAGGCCACAATGAACATTTGAAAGATAAACATTGCCACAGTGCTTCAGTTTCAGTTTCAGAGTTTGTCATGTCTTTTATGAATTGTGATTGTCTCTGTCAACTCACCAAATATTTTTTATTAGTAAGGTTTTTTTTTAATCAATTACTAGAAATTTCAGGCGACCCCATCTGAATTCCAGGTGACCCCATGTGGGGTCCCGACCCTAAGGCTGAAAAACACAGGTTTAAAAGATACTATAGTTCATAGTATTAGGTCAAGGGTACCCTGGTAGCAGAATAAAACATAAGAATCAATATACAATGCTGATTTTTCTTTGCACCTTTGATGCCATATAATTTAAACTTGGACTCATCTGTCAAGAGAATGGACTTCCAGGCACCTCTGTGGGTCCAAGGGCTCTCTGACAATGTTTAAATGGCTTCTTTATAGCAACTTTCCCATGAATATCATTACTTTCTTTTTTGCCTGATTATAGATATATGTACATTAGGGGTGAAACGATTCCTCGAGTAATTTGAATACCTCGATTACAAAAAATGATTGAGGAATTTTCTCTGCCTCGAGGAATCGCTTATTTAATTGTAAAGCTCAAAGCACAACGCACAACACAACGTTACTCACGCAAAGGAAGATGACGGAGGATGCGGAAGTGTTCAACTGAAGCAGTGGGAAGATGGAAGAGGCGAGTGAATACAATGATGAAAGACAAAAAACACTATAAAAAAGACAGAAAATGTTGAAAGTGTGGAAGCATTTCAGACTGAACAGTGAGGTAAACACTGTGACATGTATCCGTTGTAACACGGCCCTTCCATCCCACAACAGCACATCTCCGATGTAGCATCTTCTCTGAAGACACCCAGAATGGAGCAGAGGACCCGAAATAAAAATAAAATTAACGTAGGGCAAATCCATGAGATTAACGTTAATGTACCTTACTAACATCACATTAGCCCTGCGGAGGGCTAGGTTTCTGTTAATTGTGGCTACTGTTGAATGTGTGGCTAGTTTATTATGCTTGTGACAAACATAGATTTAGGCAGTGAGCCCTGCACCCGTGATTTGCATGGTTAATTTCCCAAAAGCATGGCCAAAATGGTGCACGGGTTTCTCAAAGCTTTCTCTTACCTTGTCACGGCCGAATTTTGGCAAATTTCAACTACTTTTTGCTAAAATGAAGCAAATCATCAATTAACTGGATGTGTGTGTGTGTGTGTGTGTGTGTGTGTGTGTGTGGGGGGGGGGGTTATAGGTTATGAGAGAGACAGATAAGGTGGGGTGGCCATTGCCTTGATTCTCCTGAATATTGCAGAAATGTGTAAAACTGTTCATGCATGGACTCGTTCCAAGTTCCCGGTCAAAAGTTCTTGCCTCTTATACGCCACAACGCATTCCTGTTATGTCTAAATTGTACATTCTGAAACTTACAGCTGCCAAAGTTAAGTTCCACATCAAAAAGGCAATGTTTATGCCTTTTTTTTATTATTATTATTTATTCATGCGTTATATTTTTGATGCAAGAAATACTCAGTTGAAAGTAATTACATTTTATTTGTTTTTATTTGTATTTGCAATTGGCTCTCTGGAAATGTTTCTAGTCAAGAAAATACATTTTGTTGCATATGCACAATATGAATGTAACAAATAAAACTGTTAATTATCAAAAAAAAAAAGGAAACCAATTGGTCCTTCATTATTAAGTGAAACACTTTATTTCCTCTTGTGTATTTATAATTGCTCCTTAACCAAGCAAAAATAAGTTTTATCCAATTACTCGATTAATCGAAGGAATTTTCAGTAGAATACTCGAATACTAAAACATTCGATAGCTGCAGTCCTAATCTATATTTATCCCAGATGCTGCCAGAGAGGTCTGCAACTCTCTGGAGGTGATGTGTGGGGTGGCCTTTACCACATTTCTTATTTCATCCGGTGCTTCTTAGTGAAAGTTTTGATGAACATCCACTTCTGGACAGAGTTGTGATGGTTTTGTAAGTGTCTTACAGTGGATGGATGGAGCTGGAATCTTTTGGAAATGGTCTTGTAGCTTTCCCCAGGCTCATGGGTTGTTGCTGCCTTCTTCCTGATGTCCTCAGATGTCTCCTTTCATCTCAGCACTCAGACCTGTGTGCTTTATGCCTCAGAACGACAGTGGTTTGCTTGGATTCCTCTTTCTTTTAAACAATACTGCTCAAAATTGTTCCTAAGAATGTCTCATTTAACTGGTCTGTTTAACTGATTACTTGAGGGCCCAAACATGTTTCACCTAAGTCTATTTCCTTTACCAGTGCACCTGGAGTTCATGGAATCAGAGCATATGTACTCTGATTCCATGTCTACTGGCTACTCACACAGTTCCCTCAAAACAAGTACGGAATTGATGAACTATAGATGAACATGACATTTCAAAACTAGTGATGATAAAATAAGATAAATAGGGTTAAACAACAGAAGAATGTAAATTACTCAAGAGGTTCACAAACTTTCATGCAGCATTGTATGAAGAAGGAGGGTAACCATGTAGAAATTCGGCTCAATGCCTCCACGTGGAAATGTCATTTCATAGTATTGCAGGTATTGCGTGACAGACTCTAACTTTAATAGAAAAAAAAAAGCATCGGAGTAAAATTCTAATTAATAGCAGTCATGAAACAGACACGGTCATTAGATGTGAGGATATTAAGAAAATTCAAGGAGATGATTTTACTCCCATTTATTGTAGCTTATAAAAAATGTATATTAAATTATTCAATCTTAGTGCTAACAAGTTTTGAGGAGGTCCAGCTCTGGTCTTCCATTCAACTGGGATTACAGAGGTAATGGGGTATAAATGATAGGTAATGCAGTAGGATTTAAATTAGATTATAAATAAAGAATGAAGCTAAGAGGTACCTTGACACTGTCCTGTCATTTGGAAAGTAAAAGATTGGTCTATGATGGGCTTTTCACATGAATTTTTTTTAAAAAGTACTGTTGATTCTAGTGTTTGTTTAGTCTAGACTGTCAAATGTACTCATTGTATACACTTCTGCAGTCAGCCTTTGAAGGACATTCCTACCAACTATGTTTGTTTGGCTTCGTCGCTTCTTCATCTTACTACAACTTGCTGTGTAATTTTGTCTTTTGTCTTTTACAATGTTTTCATTAGCCACTTTTACTCAGAGATCCCGGAAAAAAGGTGAGATGGTGATCCCACCTTTCTGCCACCACTGACCAATTTACACAGCCAAACCAAAGGATTAACAGAGGTGAAACAGGCTGGACTTTTACACAGCAGACCTGCATTCCAGAATAAAAGGGAGGGTGAGGCAGCGCAGTGTATAGTGTAATGTATAACTTGCACGTCGGAAATACCCCAAGCATAGCAGTGTTGCTAACCTCTCCAGAGTTGGCCCATTTTTCACCATTCCACAAATGTTAGCATGGATACAGTCCTCCACCCAAACAGTTTGAGGATCTCAACGTCTCCCCAGTTCGACATCTTTCTGGTCGCATTGATATGTTTGTTTACTGTCCATGACAACACACACACATATATATATATATATATATATATATATATATATATATATATATATATATATATATATATATATATATATATATATATGTATGTATAAGGCCTGTAACGGTACACAACATTTTTGGTTCGGTACGTTCTCAGTTTTCAAAGCCACGGTTCGTTTTTTTTTTTGTTTTTTTTTTTGGTTCGGTACGGGAAGAAAACCTCTCAAAATGTCTATTAATACATTTATGAATTTTTAACATTTTTCCCCCAATTTTTGGAGACAATAGAATATAGAAAAACAGGAATAATATAATTCTGCTGCTACAAATCAAATAGAAAATAAAATAAATTATAAATATTACTAAATGTATTTCAAACATTAGTATTGCACGTTTCCCTGAAAGGTAGTTTCGAATAAACTAGAAAAATCTAATCACAGTTCTGTCAGTTCATATTCTGCATAAAAATAACAAAAATTCCACATGAAGTGCAAAATTAACAAGAGGGTAAACTGGTATTCTGTTTAAACAAACTGAAGAGAAACTTTGACAACACAATGAACCAAATTATTTATTTTAGGACAGAGAACAGACTGTTTAGGACATTGTGTGTATTTGTGTGTGCCTGTGTGCACAGGGTATTTTTTTTTTTTTTTTTTTCTGGAGCCGGGGGGGTAGGGGGGGGGTGCACAGTTATATACCTGGGGGTGCGGTCCATAACTAACGTAACGAACGCTGTCGTGAAACGAAAGTGAAACGTTACTTACTTTCAACGTTCTATTTATTCCTCTATTATACAGCGTGCATGACAGACAGACAGACAGACAGACGGACAGACAGACAGAGCTAGTGTAAGTGTTTTAGAACTACAGTAGTTCATAGGGGCCAAACAACGTCCGTCTTATTAGCGTCTCTTTCCTCGTTGTTGTCTTTCACCTGAACCTGAACTGATCCAAACTGGACTGTAATGATGGTGGAGAGTCTGCAGTCTCTTCCTTCCAGGTTCACATCATATTTGTTGTTTTTTTTTAACCTTATATCAACTGCTATTTCATATTTCAGGTCAATGTGTGCTCCTTTATTAAGTCCGTGTGAAACTTGCGCGGATTTAAAGTTCAGCGTCGAACGACGTCTTTCATTCCTTTTACTTTTTCTCATCATACTGTGCCATTTTGGTACAGCTGTGTACCGAACCGAAAAGGTGTGTACCGAAACGGTTTGGTTTGGTACGTGTACCGTTACAGGCCTAATATATACAGATAGATAGATAGATAGATAGATAGATAGATAGATAGATAGATAGATAGATAGATAGATAGATAGATAGATAGATAGATAGATAGATAGATAGATAGATAGATAGATAGATAGATAGATAGATAGATAGATAGATAGATACTAATCTTTATTTACACCAAAAATTTATTTTCACTTTGTTTCCCACCTCTGCTGAAGAGAAGGAAATGTAACACATCATACCATTAAATCATGTTTTGGAAATATGTGAGCCGTAGCTGCTGAGTTTAACACCCACATCTCACGTCCATTATTCTCAGAGCAGAAATGCCGCAGCATTGAAGCCCCTTCCTTTCACTAGAGCTCTGTAACTGAGAGAATGATGCAAAAGTGATGCAAGTGCGCAGCCAGCTCTACTACATGGTGGCCATCTGGGAAAGGTCTGTCAACCCTGCAGCGAACGTCAGGAGCTGAGGCCAACTCGCACAGATCCTGCCAGCTGCGGGAGCGGGGGAGAGGGGCTCAGCAGTGCCAGTGGGCCGGTGCCAGCGTTTGGGAAATCAGGCCGGCTGCCTGGCTGGCAGTTGGCTCGGGGATCACGTTGCACCGCTGTGCAAACTCGAGCTCAGCACAACACCTGTGTCCTCCTCCCTCTTCCTGGCCAATCCTCCCCTTCACTCGATGGCAGGATTCACAGATGCTTGCAAAGCTCCAGAGGACAGTGCGCAGCTCTGCTCTCTCTCTGAAGTGAGACCAAAATAACCACAGGTGACTGTGGGTCAGTGGGGAGTGTGCAGGCTTTCTAAAGCTCCAATGAGCCATCTTGCAATTCACAAAACCCCTCCAGCTCTATGATGATATCAAGTGAGGAGATGAAAATGTGGCACACTATCATAGGAAGATTAGGGAAATAACAAAGCACAAATACTTGACTACTGTGTTTCAGTAACTGATTCCTGAATACCTCAAGTACCTGTACTTGATAGACACCTGAGATACATGAGTATCTATTTTTATGACAACTCTCTCCCTTACTCATTACCATTGGCAACTGGTAAAATTATTTTTTTGGTGGGGCACACAATGCAAGTTGTTTTTTGAATGCCCTATAACCACATATCACCACTACAACACACCAAAGCACATGCACCACAATTTTAAAATATTAATTTAAATAAAAATGCACTGTCTGTGTTTTCAGTCATTTTTTTTTTTTTATATGTAAATCCATTTATCCTTCAAACATGCAAATTTTTCCATGGTAGTTAGGCACGTCCCTGACTGGTTGGTAGTCTGGCACATCCCTGACAAAGATAGATAGATAGATAGATAGATAGATAGATAGATAGATAGATAGATAGATAGATAGATAGATAGATAGATAGATAGATAGATAGATAGATAGATAGATAGATAGATAGATAGATAGATAGATAGATAGATAGATAGATAGATAGATAGATAGATAGTATTCACAGAAATACGCAGGCTGAAATGAAATACTGTTTCTCACTAGTACTTGACAGTGCAAACGGTGCAGTTAAAAAGACAGTTTAAAAAAGTGACCATTAAGTGTCTTTTCCACCGATAGTGTATGGACAATGCACCAGTCTATTATGGTAAAGGAAGAGCCTCAGGCGTAGATTTTTGCGCCCAAACAGGATGTTTCCTGTTTGGGCGCAAACAGGTTGGTTGGTTAGTGAGCTGTCACTTGACTGCTCACTAAACAACCAACATTTTTTAAACTACACTTGGATGCAGGTTATTCACTATACTCCCAGGCTGTCTCACATATAGCTTGTTTATTTAAATATCAATGTTTATGTAAAATTCTTTTAGGTGATTCCTATTGTCTTCTTTATGTGAGACAGGTGGGGTGGCGCCTTACAGCCTCCTCTATTGACGAGACGCCACTGCTCATTACATTGTAAACTAGATATCTGTACTTTCTCCTCAGTACATTTTCCAAGCAGGCACAATAATTTTGTTTTAATGCATTTTTAACGCATGATTTTTATCATTTGACAGAATTTAACATTTAACATAAATGGATGGACAATATCACATAACATATGATTCATATCCATTAAATATGACAAATGAACAAGAAAAATATTATGTAAAACATGTGCCAAAAGTCAAACAGTATAGCAGACGTCCCAAGAGGGAATCACTGTAAGTTGTAACAAGATGGAAATGACAAAAAAATGAAACAATGAATGTAACATAAAACATGGAACAAAACAAAAACACATGATGCAACAAAACAAAATTAACATCACAAGATACAAATCAAGATGTGACAAAACAAAAAAACACAGAAGATGCAGCAAGATGAAAACAACATAAAAGAAACAATAAGACAAAAATAACATAGAAGAGGGAAAAAAATTAAAAGACTTGATGAAAATATCACAATAGATATTACTATGGAGAAGAATCGAGTTCTGCTGTTGACAAGGAAAACAAATTTGTAACTTAGAATGAATATTATGTTCATTATTTTCAGTTTATGTTTTGGATTTTAAGTCAGTCTTCATGTTTTATGGATCTGATATAAGGTGAGGTTCATTTGGCACACAAACAGCCACTTGAAATGTCCTTCAAAGCTAACTTTCATTCAGTGCTGATAATCATTCATTCAATACTGATAATCATAGAGTACTTTTTTCACTTTTAGTAAAATGAATGTACTTCTACTTTTACCACAATCTGTTTATACATAAATATTTGTTCTTCTACTAGAGGAAAGTATGTACAGACTTCTGGCACCTCTGGTCACACTGCATCACCTGAACACCCCTTATCTTCCTTGTACTTACTTTAATTTCATGCATTAGCAACAGGTGTGAGAAATGTCTAGAGTCAACTGGCATTTGCAGTGTGGTGAAAACTGATTATCAGGTAAAGTGAAATGAAGTTAAGTGGAATAGATTTCCCTGGTGCTGAAAGCCACTGAGATGCTGCTGGACGGATCCCAATGTGAGAGCCATTTCCAATACAATCAGCATGTTAATTGATGGGAATAATTAAAGGGGTTCCACACTGTGACGCCAGTAACACAAAATCAGTCAGTGGTGTTACTAATGATACCATGTACATATCAGATATGATGGGGGAATATACTATTCATATCATCCCATCTCTTTGCCTTGATGAGTCCTGATAAACTGGTCATAGGAGAGGACAGCTGAGAATATTATTTTCCTTCAGGCCTAGAGTGTTACATTCATGAAATATAGGCCTAATGTGTAACTATGACAAATCTGAGTGATTTGAAATGAAAGACATAAGGACAATATAATAGAGAAGATAACATGAATTTGATTTAACTAGTCATGACACTTTACAGCAATGCCTTTTGCTCTCCAACTGATATGAGTAATAATGTCACGTTGATTCCAACTCTAGTTTGTTTTTGGTCGTTGTCTTGGACTTGGTCTCAACAAGGCTTGGTCTTGGTCTCCCCTCAGTGTGTCATGGTCTTAGTTAGGGGTGGGCGATATGGGCAAAAAAAAATATCTTGATCATTTTTTTTTTTATTTCCCGATAACAATAATCTGACGATATCCTTTAAAATGTGAATGTCTTTCTTTTTTTACAAAAAATGCTGTAAAACTACTTGTTTACATCGATGGATAGACACAGCGTTTCTGAACAACAGCTCTTGTTTTTTTTTTGTTTTGTTTTTAAGTGCTTCATACATCTTCTGCAAAACATGCGGGGGGAGAGTAGTAGTAGTTATATACGTGGGTGTGTGGTCCATAACGTAACCAACACTGGGGTGAAACGAAAGTGAAACCTAACATGCTTTCAACATCCAACTTCTGGCTTCTATTCCTCTATTATACGGCGGATCTTATATGAAATTTTCACAACTTCTAACCTGTATCCACTGGACCCCCTCCACATGAACTTGTCATGTTCACCCCCCTTTACGGCACCCCATCTTACATATAACGTTATTTTGACTGACATCAGACTGGTGAAAACCAAACCATTTCCAGGCTAGTGATGTGGACCCACGTCTCCTATGAAATCATCCACTGAGACGAGAGACTCCTGAATGTGAGATAATGTTGTGTTTTGGGTGCCGCTGAGTCACCACAAGACTGAATCCTGTCTGCTGACTGGATTCTGAGGCACGCATTCGGCTACTGAGGACTTTCATGCGCCTCTCCGTGACCATCTTTGCACCGTCCATTTGTTTTCATTTCGGGACAGTATGAATACTCGATAATGTAAAATTGCACATCGTCAAATCGACATTTACGATATTATCGCAGGAAATACAGGGTGGGGAAGCAAAATTTACAATGAACATATAGTTGTTTTTTCTCAGCAGGCACTATGTCAATTGTTTTGAAACCAAACATATATTGATGTCATAATCATACCTAACACTATTATCCATACCTATTCAGAAACTTTTGCCCATATGAGTAATCAGGAAAGCAAACGTCAAAGAGTGTGTGATTTGCTGAATGCACTCGTCACACCAAAGGAGATTTCAAAAATAGTTGGAGTGTCCATAAAGACTGTTCATAATGTAAAGAAGAGAATGACTATGAGCACTTGATGACAAAGACTGAATCGTTTTGATTCATTGCCCTTTGATGCAGGTATTGATTTAGCTCTAGACTTGGTCACCATCAATGGCTACTGGTGAACAATTACAGGATAAAAACAGAACTCAAATTAAAGTGAACTAAAAAAAAAAAAAAGTATTACTGAATACTGAGATAATATTGAGGTAAAGTAAAGTATCACCATTGGTCTTTCTATAGAATATTCTGAATGTTACCAAGTGTTAATGAAAAATCATAATCAGAACACATCCATTTTCAGAATAAGCCATTACACAGAATATCCAAACAGTGGAATAGTGCGCTGTAAATGTAGGGGTTGAAAATACAAGACAAATAGAAGGACATCCTACAGAGGCAGCTGATGTCAAGACAGCATAACAGAGTTGACACTTTCCAGGCATGCAATTTACAGAAAAACGGTAATGGCAATGACGGTGATGATGATGATGATGATGATGATGACCTTTGAAAGGCGGTGTTAGGGGAGCACTCTGCAGCTTTGTGAGAGAACTTTAAATTGTCCATAATCACAGGATCTGAGAGCAGATAGGCTCACAAAGTCACATGAAGACATCGAGCATCCCACAAAGTGTTCACATAACAATTTGATTACATTACTTATATCATAACTATGCATATATGCATTACACTTAACTGATTAATTATGCTTATTTTCTTCCTAGTTTCTCCTAATCTCTCCTGGTGCCCCCCCAATCAATCCATTTGAATGGTGGATTGATAAAGAGACGAAATGTTCCATGCGAGCAGACTCCCTTCCTTTGGGGAGTCTAGTTGACAAACTGTCAGCAGGTGTACCCATTAGCTGGCCCCCTCCCAAGGGTGAGCATAAGCGTGGGCAGAAGCATAGACAAAAGTAAGATAAAAGGAGGGAAACTTAGAAAGTAGAAAATTAATTAATCTATATAAAACAAATGGAGATCAAAGACTAGACATCGAAGCAAGAATTGTAACAGTAATGAAAAGTGTGGAATTACTAATTTTATCGCTATTATTGCTATTTCTTCCTTTTTCATTCCTTCTTGAACATGAAGCATTAATATTTTTTTTCTCTTCCGCCTAAATTACTCTTTTCTATATGTAAAAACTATGAAGGTTGATGTTGAAGGGCTGATTTGTGTTGGAATAATTCAAACTTCTGCACTGGCATACGGTCAGATATGATAACTGGTCAGGGATTCCGTTTAATGCGTTATTTTCTCTTCAGGCAGATTATTTACAGGTGGAACAGTTTAGGTGATGACATGGATAGGATGACGAGGATGAGATGACATGGATGAGATGATTTTAAATTCAAGGTATGCATCCATCCAGTCTGTGCATTTAAGTCTATGTCTGTTCTCCAGGCCACATGCTCCCAGTCAAACAAAGGGAAAAAAGGATGGTCTGGGCCTGATCCTTCCTCTTAAATGGTTGGGTGTGGCCTGATAGGTGAGGCAAGGTCCTGCCCCTCCCCAACCAGGAAGTGGAGTTTTTAACAGCCGCCCCATCAAATGTACAGATACATTTGATTATTTTAATCCGTGCCTGCGGGTATGGGTTCTGGATCTATGAGACTTTGTTTTCTTGTCTTTTACCTTCAGCCGAGTGTTGGCGCTTTGTCTTGAAGGACCGCCTCTTTCTTCTTGTAGCTTCATCCTTGTGGTCATTCATAACACCTCTATCGTCCTTAATCCAGTGTTCTCCAGTGATGGCTCTCATCCTCCATCGCTGCATCTCCTGATGCCAGTGAGGAGGAGTTTCACTGCACCAAAAACAGTCTCGTGACCTTGAACGAGAACATGAGGGAGTCCGATATTGCCTTAGACCCCTACTTTTACTTTCCTTTTCAGATCGTGTCATCACCAGTCTTTGATATGTTGACTGAAAATTAGAATGTAATCTGGTGCCTTCTCTTTGCCTTTCGTCTTTATTTCTCAGATCCTTTGGAGGTTTCTTTTTACCTTCTGGACAGACTGGAGGCTTCTCCTCACAAGGAATTGGTTTTCAGGGATGGGTGGAATTTCTTCAGGAAGCACAGTAGATGTAACTAACTCCTCTTTCTCATGTACATAAGATGTTGAGGTGAAGAAAACCTGAGTGGAGTTGGTGTGCTCCTCCATGAAGCTTGGACCTTGAAGTGCCCAACCTAACCGGGTGTGAACAGCTGCTGGTGCTCCTGGGGGGCCTAGACGAACTTTCTTTGTGGCTGTTATAAGATGAGAATTGTCGGCTCCTATTAGTAGAAGGGGCTGCACCTTTGAGAAGGACTGAAGTGGGATGGTCTGGAGATGACGATAATGCTTCTGGAGTTTGTCAACTGGATAACTTTGGTCTACAAGGGATATCTGTTTGGAGGTGAAGGCATTTTTGATAATAAATCTTTTCTTTGGATTAAGGGAAGGTGAGATCTCAAAACTGACAGTAGATCCATCTAACCCTTCAGTTTGCTGTCTGATAGTACATACTGTGAGGTGTTCTGCAGGCCCTTTAAGCCCTAGCTTTTCATAGGCTGCTGGAAGGAGCATGGTATGTTGAGACCCATCATCCAGAATGGCATATGTCTCAAGGCTGTGGTGTTTATTCCTTAGGATTACTCTAACTACTTTCAGAAGTACTTGAGGAGAGTTAGGCTGAGGGTTTAGATACATAACTTTGGAATCGGGTTCTCTTTGATTCACATGTTGAAGAATGCCAAGGTGCTTTTTATTGCGTAAGGGGCATGGTTTTCTCAGATTGCCGTTTGCTGCCATGTGGGGCCCTGCACACCTTCAACATCTTTTCTCATGTTTAATCCAGGCTTTTGCATCCTCCATCTTCAACTCTTTGAAGTCTTTACAGTTAATTATTGAGTGATCAGATGAGTTACAATATTGACATAATTTGTGCTTGGTGGTAAGGTTGTCAGCGGAAGGCCGAAGAGGGGGTCTGTCATTGTCTCCATAGAGGATGGCGGCTGGAGCAGGAGTGAATCTCAATGCTGACCTTGTGGAAGGTGGGGATGGTTCAGAGGTCAGATGCTTGACTTGTGCAGCTACTGACTGACACGCTGCTTCTTCTTGAAGCCATGCTGCAAAGTCTACTAATGTATAATGACTTCCTGGGCGAGTTGTGCGAGCACAGCAAATAAAGTTGGCCACTAAATCAGATGGCAGTTTGCTAAGGAGATGTTGTACATGGGAGGAACAGGCAAGTTCAGCTGCACCCTCACTCTGCCCCATGGCCTGCAACATTCCTACTAGGGACTGAACTCTGACTGCAAAATTGTGGAATGCCCTTGAATTACCATATTGCAATTTTGGAAGGTTTACTATGGAGGTTATTTCTCTTAAGACTAGGTGATGCGGTTGCCCATACTGTTGGTCAAGAGCAGCTAAAGCTTTGGTGTAGGGCTGGGGATCATAAGCATAGGCTAATGCTATGTGTTGGGCTGTAGGTAGCTTAAGATGGTCTAACAGGATATGATATTTATATATTTCAATTTCCCACGGGGCAGGAGGTTCGTAAGAGCCATCTTAAGCATAGTGTATTCATGTGGGTCTTCTCTAGAGAAATGGGGAAAGGTGGGTCCCTGAACATGTGATTTATATCCTATGGGGGGGAACCATACCATGGTGGAGTATAGGTTGCAGCAGAAGGCCATAGTGTGGAAGGAACACTACTGTATTGTGGGCCAGATTGGGTAGGGGCCTGGGGTTGCCATGGCTGCATAACTGTGGTTGACCATTGTAAAAGACCAGAAGACACTTGGGGGTTAGGGTACACTGCAGGCCACTGAGGGGGGTAAGCTACTTGAGGCATCTGCAATGGTAAAGGTCCTGCAGGTATTTGAAGTGGAGGGGGCACTGGGGGGGCCTGGAGAGGAGGAGCCGCTGGGGGGACCTGAAGAGGAGGAACCGCTGGGGGGACCTGGAGAGGATGAGGCACTGGGGGGTCCTGGAGAGGATGAGGCACTGGGGGGGCCTGGAGAGGGGGAGCCACTGGGGAGACCTGGAGAGGAGGAGGCACTGGGGAGGCCTGGAGAGGAGGAGCCACTGGGGGAGTCTGGAGAAGAGGAACTGCTGGGGGGACCTGGAGAGGAGGAGGCACTGAGGGGGCCTGGAGAGGAGGAGGCACTGGGGGGGCCTGGAGAGGAGGAGGCACTGGGGGGCCTGGAGAAGATGAGGCACTGGGGGGGCCTGGAGAGGAGGAGGCGCTGAGGGGGCCTGGAGAGGATGAGCCACTGGGGGGTCAAGGGGAGGAGGAGACATTGGGGGGGGGCTGAAGAGGAGGAACCGCTGGGGGGACCTGGAGAGGAGGAGCCACTGGGGAGACCTGGAGAGGAGGAGGCACTGGGGAGGCCTGGAGAGGAGGAGCCACTGGGGGAGTCTGGAGAAGAGGAACTGCTGGGGGGACCTGGAGAGGAGGAGGCACTGAGGGGGCCTGGAGAGGATGAGGCACTGGGGGGGCCTGGAGAGGAGGAGGCACTGGGGGGCCTGGAGAAGATGAGGCACTGGGGGGGCCTGGAGAGGAGGAGGCGCTGGGGGGGCCTGGAGAGGATGAGCCACTGGGGGGTCAAGGGGAGGAGGAGACATTGGGGGGGGGCTGAAGAGGAGGAACCGCTGGGGGGACCTGGAGAGGAGGAGCCACTGGGGGGACCTGGAGAGGATGAGGCACTGGGGGGGCCTGGAGAGGATGAGCCACTGGGGGAACCTGGAGAGGAGGAACCGCTGGGGGGGCCTGAACTGAGGCCAGTATGGCAGGCGCATGTGGTGGAGCTGGTGCCACAGACATCTGGGTTGGAGCAGGCATGGAAGGCACATTTAATGGAGGTTGGGAGGGGGGTGCATGGAGGGCAGGCTCTGAACATGATTTAACAGATTGATGCAACATATTCTCTTAGTGGAGTACACATGCACTATGTGGACGGATCTGATTCTGGTTGCTTTGAATTTCAGTGGGTCTACTTATATCACAGTCTGATTCAGAGTCCACATCACCATAACTTGAATGATATGATTGACCTGAATCTTGCTGTCTCTCTAATGCATCTTGTCTGTGGATTAAATGCAACATCATATTCCTTATTTCCTCCAGTTGTTCTTCAGTGGAAGTTGGGCCAAGCTGTCCCACATTAACAGGCCTAGAAGCATGCTCTTTGTTTGCATTTGTAGAATGAGGAATGTGATAATGTTCATAATCTTGGAGATTAATTGGCTTAGTTTTTTTGTCTTGCACCCATCCATATCCAATGCTTTAGTTATCCGGCTCAAAGGACCATGTAAAAACTATGAAGGTTGATGTTGAAGGGCTGATTTGTGTTGGAATAATTCAAACTTCTGCATTGGCATACGGTCAGATATGATAACTGGTCAGGGATTCCGTTTAATGCTTTATTTTCTCTTCAGGCAGATTATTTACAGGTGGAACAGTTTAGGTGATGACATGGATAGGATGACGAGGATGAGATGACATGGATGAGATGATTTTAACTTCAAGGTATGCATCCATCCAGTCTGTGCATTTAAGTCTTTGTCTGTTCTCCAGGCCACATGCTCCCAGTCAAACAAAGGGAAAAAAGGATGGTCTGGGCCTGATCCTTCCTCTTAAATGATTGGGTGTGGCCTGATAGGTGAGGCAAGGTCCTGCCCCTCCCCAACCAGGAAGTGGAGTTTTTAACACTATGTCTAATCCCAATTTAGTTTGACAAACCATACCTTCATCTTTCAGTTGTGTCTCCCCTAAAACAAACACGTGCGCACACACACACACACACACACACACACACACACACACACACACACACACATACGCTTTAAACACCTTCAAACTGTTGAAATGTTACGAGTCCCTGCTTGTCTCTGTCTCATCTTGTCTTCATTGTTTGTATGTAATGCTCGTATGTCGTCCTTCACTAGTCATGTTCTGTCTTGCATCACTCAATGAAAAAAAGGGAAAAAAAAGATGCATATATTTCCTGAGTGCTATGACACACAAATACATGCAGGGAGCTGGTGCATCAACAGGAGAGAATGGAGACTTGGATCTAGTCTAAAGTCCAGAGGCCTGGGCATCAATAACAGGGCAAAGTGAAGTAGATGAAACACATTACTTTGACCTAAGGAGCTCAGTAATTACATTTGGCATTTTGACAAGTGTTTAAGGTGCAGTGAAGGTCAGTCCTGTCAGCTAAGAGATCTATGCTAATCCACTCAGATTGCAGAAAACCAGGAGACAAAAAGTCCATGGAAAAGAAAAAAGGTCCAGATGCAACTGACACCTATCTAGAGGGAAACAAACCCACCCACTCCCCCTCTCAGTCATAATGACGTGAAGCCTGTAGCTATGACAGAATAATATACATTTCACCAGTAAAACCTATGCATCCATTAACCATCCCCCAGGCTTTAGTGTATATTCAATAATATCTCCATGTCATGGTTTCCCCTATTTTCAAAGAATCCCTAGAATGGGCATTAGGGAGTTATAGTGTTTGGTTTGGGCTAAAGATCCATTTTTAAGGCCTTGAAATAGATGTAATTTACATCAGACATTTTTACTTGTGCACATGGTTGCTACTAATTAAAATTACTCTCTTCCGAGACTTCCGGTTATGGCCGCAAGCTAGACAGTCACATTCAACTCTGTTCCTCTAAGAACTTGAACAAATCCTGATGTAAATTGCAAACTTAATATAGAAAAGTATAAGTGAATTTTGGTCTGGACGTGGTGATGCCAAATCCTGGGAAAACGAGTAGAATTAAAGGGAAAACACCGACACAGGCGAAGTTAACTAGCTTTGGAGAAAGCATGGAGCACAGAGCTAGCAAAGATGCTAACATCGATACGGGGGCTACGGCGCAGTGTGGAAACGAGCTCTCTGGGGCTAAGGAAGAAATACTGTTGGCAATAAACAACCTGAAGTCTGAATTTTCAACTAGATTAGATGGGATTCTTACAGCAGTTGAAGAAACAAAGAAAGAACTGGTTGACTGCACTGTAAGAATGGCAGAAGCAGAGACTTGGTTGTCCACAGTGGAAGATGAGCAGGTTAAGCTACAAGAGATGGTTCAGGTGCTGGAAAAAAGAAACAAAGCTCTGGAGGATAAAGTTATCGATATGGAAACGAGATCACGGCTGAATAATCTGAGGTTGGTAAATTTGCCTGAGGGAGCCGAGGTCCCGGATCCTTGTTCATTTCTGGGGGGTCTGGTTACTGGACACGCTGGACCTGACCCCTTTGAGATGCCCTGTAGTGCTGGAAAGGGCGCAACACGTCGGACCAAGACGGGACGCTGAAGAGACACCCAGAACTTTGATAATGAAGTTCCAGAACTATAAGCAGAAAATGCTAGTGATGAAGGCAGCTAAGGCGAAGAAAGACATCCTTTACAAGAGCCAGCACGTCCGATTTTACAACGACTTCACAACTGAAGTGCACAGACAACGGAGAAAATACGATACAATGCGCCAGCAGCTGTGAAGCCTGGGACTCAGACACGGCATAATACCCCCAGCCAAGCTGGTGGTAACTTATAGAGAACAAATGCACATATTTAACATGCCAGCAGAGGCACAGGAGTTCATAGACAAGATCAAAGAAGAAGCTGGAGGAATTAATAAAGAGAACCGCGTGATACTTACTGAACTCACAATGTAAGTTAAACACCTTTGTTTACATCAGGACAGACGCAAGATCTTGCACACGGTAAGAGGGACTGTGCAGTGAAAGACTAAGGCTTTATCAATTTAAGCCTGTCTTCTTTTGTTTAAAAAAAAAAAAATTCTGAATAACTTTATTTTACATGTTTAAGGCTAAAGGACATGTTAGTGTCTTAAAATCCTGATGACCAAGTTTACTAAGCATGTGCATATGAATCACACCCAGTTGTGTGTCTTTTTGCAGTTACATTTCAAGGAGCAAGGAGGGTTGATTACTCAGTTATCCTTGTCTACTGTTTTCCCTTTGTTTGATAAAGAGAAGGCTGATAGGACTGATCCAGGGATCTGTCCATAAATAGCTGGAAGCGACGTAAGCTAGGGGGGTTTCCCATTCAGTTCGGAGAAGCGAGTTCACTGTTTCCTACGGTTCGTTAAGTTCAGTGTATGTTCCAGTGTTTAATTGGGTTGTGCTTCTCAGTCATGTTATCATTATTAAGGAATTTTTGTGGCATAATAATTTGAATGTCTCAAAGGGTAGAACTTAAATGCATATCCTGGAATTGTAGAGGTTTACAAAAAACTAAGAAAATCAAACAAGTGATCAATAAATGGATTCAAAAATTGTCTTCTTACAGCAGACTCATACTTTAAAAGAAGACAATATAAGGATAGGTAGGAGATGGCAGGGGAACATCTATGCTGCATCATTTACATCACAACCTAGAGGAGTTATAACTCTCATTCACAAATCAGTGCCCTTTCAAGAATCTAATGTAATTTAAGATAAGTATGGAAGATATTTGATTATTCAGGGATCTTTGCTCTCTGTAACCTTGAATTTGGTAAATATCTATGGCCCAAATGCAGATGAACCCAGTTTTTTTTTTTTTACAAATCTACTTCTTACACTAGCATCTCTCCTAGGAGAGTATATAATTGCAGGGGACTGGAACTGTACACTAGAACTGATAAGGGACAGATCAACAGGTACTGATCAAACTCATAACAGAAGTAGAACAATTATTCATCATTTTATTAAAGAGTTAAATTTATTGGACATATGGAGATGCTTAAAACCCAATGATATCGCCTACTCCTGCTATTCTAGTACATTTCAGACATATTCACGTGTAGACTACTTCTTGGTGTCGGCAACACTGGCTTCCAGAGTACAGGATTGCTATTATGGCAGCATATTAATATCAGATCATGGTCCATGTTGTCTGATTTATGTGGATAAGAATCTTGTAAAAGCTCCACCTAGACGGTCTTTGAATAAGAAATGGTTACTAGATGAGCAGTTTATCAATTATGTGGGGAATGAGATAACTATTTTAAAGATAACACAAATCAAAAAACAGCAGGTATTAAGTGGGATGCTTTCAAAACCTTTTTGAGGGGACACATAATTAGTTATACTTCACCCAAAACTAGAAAATTACATCAGAAAAGACAACAGTTAGAATCCAAAATACAAACGCTCCAAGAACAGGTCTTTAAGAACAGAACCTCTGTAGTAGAAAAAGAATTACTGATTTTAAGAGCTGAGTATAATAAATTATCTGCAGATAGGGCAGCCTCAGACATGCTTAGGCTTAATCAAACGCTTTGTGAAGAAGGGGAAAAGCCCGGCAAACTTTTAGCCTGGGAAATAAAACAATTAGAAACAAGGAAAGCCATAACTTCAATAACAAATAATAAAGGTGATACAGTGACAGACCCTATTGAAATAAATAAGGAATTTAGAAAATATTATGAAAATTTGTATGAATCTCAAGTAGAATATGACCCACAAGCCCAAAGTTTATTTTTGGATAAACTGAAATTTCCTAATATCTCTACTGAATTTGTCGAAAAGTTGGAGGCTGACCTAAGAGAGGAGGAAATAAGCATAGCTATTGATAACATGAAAGAAGGCAAAACGGCAGGTCCAGATGGATTACCAATTGACCTGTATAAAAAATTTAAATCCAAGTTACTGAAGCCATTACTAGAAGTGTTGCTGGAAGCATTCCATAGTGGTAGTCTACCAAAATCGATGACTGGGGCGTTAATAACACTGTTACCAAAACCTGGAAAGCCCAGTAACAGATGTGAAAATATGAGACCAATAAGTTTATTAAATTCTGACCTCAGAATTTTGTGTAAAATTTTAGCAAGGTGGTTACAAGAAACATTACCTAGTATAATACATAGAGATCAAAATGGGTTCATTCAAGGATGCCAAGGATTCTATAATGTCAGGAGAGTCCTTAACGTTATTCAAGGTTTGGAAGACCCCTCTGATAAGGTTCTCCTATCCTCAGACGCTGAAAAAGCTTTTGATAAGGTGGAGTGGCCTTATCTGTTTAATGTCTTGGAAAGATTTGGATGTGGAAATACATTTGTAAAATGGGTTCAATTGTTGTATTTAAATCCTACAGCAGAAATACTAACAAATAAAAATATATCAGAAGCAATCACAATTAAAAGAGGATGCCGTCAAGGATGCCAACTGTCACCACTACTCTTCACTCTAGCGAAGGAACCGTTAGCAATAGCTGTACGAATGCATGCAGAAATAGCTGGAATAACAATTAATCATACGGAACATAAATTAGCGTTATACGCGGATAATGTTACTCTGTTCATCTCAAATCTTAGTAGAACTATAACTGTGTTGCTGGAGTTAATAAAAGCATTGGTGGCATCTGAGGGTACACAATCAACAACACTAAGTCTTCGATTCTACTACTTGAGGAGAGAGGGAGGGAAAATCCACTCAGAGAAGTTTCCCATTTTAAAGTAGTAGATCAATTTACATACTTGGGAATAGAAATTGTGTCCGAATTATCTCTAATTGTAAAATCTAATTATGAACCACTGACAGAGGAAATAACAGAGTCAATTAATAGATGGACATCCCTGCCCTTATCTTTCATTGGTAGAATCAATATTTTAAAAATGAACACGCTTCCTAAGATACTGTATTTATTTCAGAATATACCACTGCCTCCGCCTGATGATTTTTTTAAAGAAAATTAAAAAGTTATTTACTGTTTTCATATGGCAAAATAACAAAGCTAGAATTCGACTATCCATGTTGCACCTGCCACATTGTAATGGAGGCTTAAAGTGTCCAAATATAACTTGGTATTATTGGGCAGTGCAATTAAGGACTATTAGATTTTATTTTGCAAAAAAAAAAACGTTCCACAATGGAAAGAAATGGAATTTGAATGTTTGCGCTTGCCTTTACCCATGTATCTCTATTCAGATAAATTGCCAAACTTGATAAAACAAACCACCAACCCAATTGTTAAAAATATGACAAGAGTGTGGTTTGAAGTACAAAAGTTTACTAAAGAGATGTGCCCTTTATCACAGTACAGTCCTATACGGGGAAATCAGCACTTTGTACCAGGAAGAACAGATGCTGTATTTAGAAAGTGGGCATTGAATGGATTAGAGAAAATTCAGGATTTACATCTGCCTAACTCAAATAATATGTTGTCATTTGAAGAAATTAGATGTAAATATGACATAGATTAAAAAAAAAAAAATTTCTTTAAATTCCTCCAGCTTAGAAATTACATTAGGGCAAGCCAAAATAATCTTTTAACCAGACCATTAATAACTGACTTGGAAAAAATAGTGTCTAAGGATGGTTTAAGTAAAGGTGCTATATTAGAGTTATAAATTACTTACTATCTAATTCAATTGAAAATGCACATCATAAGTGTGAAGCATAGAAGGAAGATCTAGGTACAGATATCTCATTAGAAGATTGGCATTCTGTATGTACTAAGGTCCACACCCAATCAATCAATATCCGTTTTAGATTATTGCAGTATAAATGGCTAATGAGAACTTATACCACACCAGTTAAATTAAATAAATATAATCGGAACATCCCGGATATATGTACAAAATGCATGGAGGTGAAGGGAACATTATTCCATTGTGTGTGGCAATGCAGTAAGATCAAATCTTTTTGGGAGGAGGTTAAAATGGCAATAGAAAAAATGATTTCAAAAATCGTTCCAATGGATCCTGCACTTGTTGTTTTAGGACTTTACCCAAAAGGTCATAAATACAACAAAAGTGAACAAATATTAATAGATATGTGTCTTTTACATGCCAAAAGATCCATTGCAATGTTTTGGAAAAAGACCAGCAGGCCAAGTATTGCGTACTGGGTGAAGCAACTGTTGACAACTTTTCCTTTGGAGAGACTGACGTACATACAAAAAGGTAGGCAGGATATGTTTGAAAAAATATGGGAACCTTTTAAGATATTTGTTAAAAATGTTGATTTAGCAAATGACAATGAGGAGGAATAAATATTCAGTTGTGTAAACCTTACAACAGGGCTAATGAGTTCAAATACCCATAATTGTAACAGGGCATTAAATTATGTATAAATGTTTATGACTGAGAAGTTTGTGATGTGGATGTATATGTGTATTGTTTCTTTGTAATTTTTTTTTTTTTTTTTTTTTGTGTGTATGTGTGTTTACTTGTAACACTTGCAGGTGCCTTTGTTTGTAAGGTACAGGTCTACATCTGTTTATATTTACAAGTGTATGTGTGTATATATAAAAAAAAAAAAAGTGTTAATAAATATATTGTTTAAAAAAAATTACTCTGTTCCACTCACCATATGCAAAAATATTACTTTTCCTACCCAGTATTTCAAAATAAAATATTTCAGAATATTTAAATTAAATTAATGTCATCTTAGGCTTTACTGGTGATATAAAGAATAGCAGAAGCAAAAGACACTATCTTTTCTAGATTGTCCAATATACAGCGCTACCAAAATAGTAGTTTACCTACATTTTGTTTATTGATGAAATAATAAAGAGATTAAAGTTTGTACAATAATGTTCACTAAACTTTAATATCCCCTCAGTCTCATTAAACGGGTGAATCATGCGTAATCTGCTAGTTCATATTAGCTGCTGTTACTTCAGGTGCTAATTTAAGGTGACTAGTTAAAATCAGCTGTTGTTACCTGGATAGCTCAATTTAGCTAATTTGACTGTAAAAAAATGTATAAAAATGTATTCCAAAACTAACTGAATATTTAATTTTTAATTACTAAAATCCAAGATACCATTTATTTCTTAAAACCATACAAAAACTGAAATTCAGTGCTTGAAATACAGTATTTATGCACTAGTATCTTGACACACATACAGCAAATCAAGAGAGCCACAGTGACAAACTGAATTGTCAATCACGTTCACATTATTACTTTGAGCTACTTCATTTTTTGTTACTATAAATTAACAAATAAATTAAACATTCACTGTGTTTTTTTTAAAGCTATTAAACTGACAGCGGCCTTTGTGTTGGTAAATTTACAAATCAACATACAACAATCAACCATCAGATGAAACACTGACTGATAAGCTGTTATCCTTTGTGTGCAGATATCATACAGGGTCAGTTTAATCTGAGAAAAAGCCCTGTTAGTAAACTCTGGAGCTGACCACAGCCAGCAGCAAAATATCCAATCCATCCACAATCCCAAGAGAGCACTGCTTTCAGGCATGTGTGCAAGTTATCATCTAAGCACTCAGCATGAAGGGACATGATTAGCATGTATGGAAAAAACAAAACAAAAAAAAACACCAAAAAAAAAAAAAAAAAAAAAAGCAGCAGGAGTGAGGCAAGCAGCCAGTGCAGGGATCAGGCCACTTCAGCTGCTCTCTTGCTGCTTTAAGTGCTAATTGAGTTGCCCGCTGTCCTGACCCTGACCTCACAGCCTATTCACAGGGTACTGTTCTCACGGCTGTGATGCACCACTGGAAGTTGCCTCTGGGTCCTCCCCCTCCCACTCTTGAGTGGACAATAAGGGTCAGCACCTTGCTACCCACCATGTTGACATCCACCCCGACATTTGACAATGGCCCCTGTTAGCCCCACAGCAGCTCACAATGGGCAAACGCACGTGACAGAAGAGGTAACGGGGCCTCTTAAAATGCAGCACCAGGTCTGGCTGCACTGGCTAGATTAATCGGACTTTGGCACCTGGAGGTTGGGGTCAGGATCTTGGATGAGATGGACAGAAATGATGAAGTTTAAAGTGCACCAAAGCTGCAGTTAAGACAACCTTCATGTGTGACAGAAAACAAAAAAAATATTTGAAGACATTTTACTATAACATTTCACAAGTAAATAATTAATCTTTAACTGAACTACACAGCAAACAAAACATATGATGAGCTTGTGTACAACTCCAAATCAGAAAAAAAAATGTCTTAAGATATCATTAAACATAAATGTCTCATACGTATTGACCCCCTGCATAATTAAAACCAGAAAAGTCATGAATTTAAAGACACAGTTTATTAGATTTCACTGAGTACTTATTAATATAACTGCTAATAAGAAATAGTTAGGATTTTGCCAAGTGGGGACTGCACCCAGTGGACCACCTGTGCCCTCCTCTTCCTCAGCCAGGTCTTTGTAATATGTGCAATAGTTTTTACCTGGTCTTGTTGAAATCTGCATGGATGTCCCTGGAAAAATTGTCATCTTTAAGGCAACATATATTGCTCTAAAATCTCACTGTACTTGTGTACATTAATTGTCCATCACAGACCTGACAGTGACACCTGGCTTCTGGACTTGTTGCTGGTTAGAGCCTGGTTGGTGCTTTTCATTTCCACTGATTGGTGCTCTATCCCTGATCCCTGATGCCAGTTGACATTAGTTTTAATTTTGGCTAGCAAGTTCTAAAGTGGTATTTGTATCTGTAACTCTGTATTGTGCAATTGGACAAAGGTTCACCACAGTAATCTTGACCCATGTGGATCTATCAGCTATGGATGAATGATGGTTCTTGATGTGGTGTCATCTGAGGAATCAGAGATCCCAGTGTTCAGCTAAGGCTTGAACCCTTAAATTTACACACTGTACATTCAAATCATCCAGATTCCTTGAATCTTTTCCTTCTGGGCAGCATCATAGAGG
The DNA here is from genome assembly GCF_902148855.1 of Sphaeramia orbicularis. Taxonomy (NCBI): domain Eukaryota; kingdom Metazoa; phylum Chordata; class Actinopteri; order Kurtiformes; family Apogonidae; genus Sphaeramia; species Sphaeramia orbicularis. The sequence goes on from NC_043973.1 coordinate 6,509,967, forward strand.
TTGAAATATCTACATCCACTATCTTTCTTTGAACAATGCTGCTCAAATATTCCAATCATTTAATTACTCTTTGTTTTGTCATACTGTTTGTTGTCAAACCGGTCATGATAATAGTCACCCAGTCACATCACTTCTTTCAAATAAAATGGTCACGTCATTATTTTAACTCATTATTTGTCCTAAACTGATCCTGTTCCAACTTTTTTTGAATGTTGCAGCCTGAATGTGAGTAATGATATATATATATACATATATATATATATATATATATATATATTATATATATATATATATATATATACACTGAACAAAAATATAAATGCACGACTTTGTTTTTGCTCCCATTTTTCATGAGCTGAACGCAAAGATCTAAAACTTTTTTCTATGTACACAAAAGGCCTATTTCTCTCAATTATTGTTCATAAATTTGTCTAAATCTGTGTTAGTGAGCACTTCTCCTTTGTCCTTTGCTGAGATAATCCATCCACCTCACAGGTGTGGCATATCAAGATGCTGATTAGACAGCATGATTATTGCACAGGTGTGACTTAGGCTGGCCACAATAAAAGGCCACTCTAAAATGTGCACTTTTACTGTATTGGGTGGTCCAGGGGGGTCAGAAAACCAGTCAGTATTTGGTGTGACCACCATTTTCCTCGCACAGTCTTCTTCATGAATTCTCTGAAACAGCTTTGGAGATGGCTTATGGTAGAGAAATGAACATTCAGTTCACAGGCAAAAGCTCTGGTGGAGATTCCTGAAGTCAGCATGCCAGTTGCATATTCCCTCAAAACTTGTGACATCTGTGGTATTGTGCTGTGTGATAAAACTGCACATTTTAGAGTGGCTTTTTATTGTGGCCAGCCTAAGTCACACCTGTGCAAAAATCCTGCTGTCTAATCAGCATCTTGATATGCCACACCTGTGAGGTGGATGGATTATCTCAGCAAAGAAGAAGTGTTCACTAACACAAATTTAGACAGATTTGTGAGCAATATTTGAGAGAAATAAACCATGTGTGTACATAGAAAAAGTTTTAGATCTTTCAGTTCAGCTCATGAAAAATGGGAGCAAAAACAAAAGTCGTGCATTTATATTTTTGTTCAGTATACATATATATATATATATATATATATATATATCTATATATATATATATATATATATATATATATACAAAGAACTGACACTGATCAGACAAAACATTATATATGTTTGATCACACTGTCTACAATGAAAAACAAGTCAATGTATATTTTAAAATCATTGCTCATTTTTTTTATTTGCAGTTTCCATACCATCCAACCTCAGACAAGAGGTTTGGATGGTATGGAAACCTCTTGTCTGAGGTAGTGATAATTTCCCAGGTGAAGACTAAAATCTAATAAAATTTGTCTTTACCTACAAGACTTTTCTGTAAAAGGAGACTAAAGTAGTATGTACAGGTACCAAACCCCTAAATTTAAGAAAATTTTAGACTTAATTTTGAATGAATTTAACACCGACTTTTGGACAAATCATCCTTTTCTAATGCTGTCACTGGATGTAACCCTAAGGGTCAGGGGTACATATGTGGAGGATAAGAATGGCTTAGGTTAATCTACATTTGGCCAACTGGTAAGTGTAAATATAAAGAAAAATAAATAAAAAAGGATAGGTTCAAGCTGCGATATCAGAAATACAGACTTTAGTAAGAAAGCAAAAGGAAATTAAATGAAAAAAATCTGAAGGTTTGTGGCAATTGTAATTTTACAAATGGAAATACATGACTATCTAATGACTTCAAAGTGTGAATTTAAAACATGTTACGTCCAGTGAAAAATCACAAAAAAAGCTAATTATTGCCATGCTTTTAAAGAAAAATTATGTAAAACAAAAGCAGAGGGAAAACCACTGTGACCTGCCCTCCACCACAAGCTGTGCATTCTGCAGTTTTCATTATTTAACACATTTTTGTAAGGGCACACTGATGAAACTACAGATAAAATTGTACAAAACCAAATATTTTTTTTAGCTGGCTGCCTAAAGTATTCCATCCAAACACAGCAGTTTGTGACAGAAGAGAAGGATGCCTGATGTGCACTGTCCACTGCTGAGTGCCTAGAAATGATGATAAAGCACAACCATTACAATGTCTGTGCAAAGCTTAATTTTTCAGAAAAGCACTATAAACTCCGGCCACACAGATAATGTACACTTTGGGATGGATTGATATTCTAGTTGAATATGACAAATGGTACTTTAAAGATATCCCACCCACGCTTTTGCACTTCTGCAGAGAGAACACCATATTTCATTTTGAATGCTTTCTGTCAAATGTTTGCATTAATAACAATTGTGGCTCATCCGTGACCCCACAGAGCCAGCTGGAGCCAACAGAAGCTGTGGTAGTTGAGGCAGACAGGAAATGTGAATGCCAACAATAGCACTTAAAAATACGAGAGAAGTTGTTGCATAATCAGCGCAAAAACGTATGTGTGTGTGTGTGTGTGGGTGATGGGTGAGGGAGAGAAAGAATGCAAATGAGTGTGAGAAAAAGAGGAGGTTGGACTGCAATTATCAAGCAGGGAGATGTTGGAAAAGAAAAAAAAAAACAAAAACAAGCTACTCATGGAAGTTATGTTGACAGGACCAGTTTCAGAGTGCAGGTGATTTTCAGCGTGTGTCAAAGAGTGTGTGTGTGTGTGTGTGTGTGTGTTTGTGTGTGTGTGTGTGTGTGTGTGAGAGAGAGAGAGAGAGAGAGAGAGAGAGAGAGAACTATCGGGACACTTCTCTCTCTCACTCTGGACTGACAGCTTGGCTAAAGCAAAGACTCCTCTCCTTCTTCCCCACTTCATCAACATCCTTAACTCATTATCGTGAGTCACACTGTAGCCTGCCACACAGACGAATGCACGCACGCGCACGCAGACACACACACCTTCACAGTGTCATTACTGCTTTTACTGCTCTCTGAAACATTATTACAGCATACCTCTCCATGTGATAAAGGCGGCTGAGTGGAGTAATTTTAATTCTGAGAATTTTTAAAACAAATCAATAAGAAACTGTCTCCACTTTCAACACTTATTTGGAAGTACAGGGATCTTTGTGTCTGTAGGTTTTACTATACACCATGAAATTTAGAACCCCAATTCCAGAAAAGCTAGGAAGCTGTGTAAAATGTAAATAAATAAATTACAATAAAACAAACATATCGAATATTTAGACTGAGAAAATGTATGCTTTTAAAGAAAAATAAGGTCATTTGGAACCTGATCACAGCAACACATATGGAAAGGTTGGAAACATTGTGTAGCATGCACTCTTCATTCAAAACAGTTACTGGAATTTTGGGAAAGGAATATTGTCCCATTCTTTTCTGATAAAGGGTTTCAGCTGCTCAAGAGTCATGGGTTCATATTTTGATTTCATGTTTTACCAAATTATATTAATTAGTGAAATGCTATTATTATGAAGCAGTGCTGCTGTAATCGATGCACTATGTGGTTTAGCATTGTCTTGCTGAAATATACAAGGCCTTCTTTGAAGATCTCATCTATATAGGACCATACCCCCCCCCCCCCCCCCCCCCCCCCCCCCCCCCCCTTCTTTCTCCCCTTCTCTCTCTCTCTGTCTGTTTGTCTGTCTTCTTCTACCCCTCTCTCTTCTTTCTTTAACCCCATCGGGGTCTGCTCCAGGTTTTTGACTGTTAAAAGGAAGTTTTCCCTCACCACTGTCACCAAGTGCTTGCTCCTGAAGATTCTGTTGATGTCAGTGAATTGGCTTATCAAGGGTTGGTCTTGACCAGCTCTAAATGTAAAGAGTCATGAGATAACTTTTGCTATGATTTGGTGTTATATAAATACAATTTAATTTGTCCAAACTAGGGATGTCCGATAATATCGGTATTATTGGAACGATATTGGCATAAAAATGTAATATCGGTGAATATCGGTATCGGCTTTTTTGCCTATTATTAAAACCGATAAAAATATGCCTTGATTTCACCGGCTTTTAGCGACGCGTAAATGAAGCATTGTTTGTAGCTGAAAGAAATGTGCAGTTTTCAAAATTGTACAGTAGAGTTGCCACCACTGTAATAGACTCATGGAGGGAGGGAGAGAAATAAATAAATATGGCATTTTTCCACAACTTAACTCTTTCTCCGCCAATGACGAGATTTCTGTCACTCCGTGTTTTCACTGTTATACTGTAGTTGAAACTGTTGCGGATCGTGTGAATACTTTCCTTAGTCCAAAAACAAACAATTAAGCGGCTTTTTTTCGGAAAAATGACAGACCGGGTTTAATGTTTTTGCACTGGAGTCTCCGTATCCCATGGCAACGCATCCAGCGGCAGTCACTGAATGAGGAAATACAGACTGTGCAGGAACCGCGCGCAGTTTCAAAAGCCTTAAAGATGATCATGGAGACAGAGTTTGACAATTCAATATATGATGGAGCTACAGAAGAACCATTTAGAGACAGGAACGGAGAAATAGAAGGTGAGGGAGACGGACACGGAACACGGGAAACACGGAGCGGCTCAGGTTCTGACACGAAGTGGGGGGGGCACGGAGCGACACAGAGACAATGACAGACAGGAGGAAGAGAAAAGAGACATTTCTAGTGGACGTTCAAGGAGAAGACAGACACAGACATGGGACAAGACAAAGGACAGCTAGTGTGCATCTGTTAGAGTGAGTTCAGATTCAGACTGTGGACACAGAACAGATTCAGCTGTATATGCCAGCAGGGACACAGGTAAGACAATGTTGATTTGGCTTTAGTATGAAATAAGAAATAATACATAAATTCAAACATAGATAAATAACTAGATGTCCATATAATTATTGACAGATCAAACACAGCAGTGGTCCAACAGGAGGATGTTGTACAGCCAAGGAAAGGCCCGAAATCTACAGGATTTAGTACATTTGTTTCTTTTTTCTTGAAATGAGGATATTGAAGTGTTTATATCAAAAACTAAAACTAATATGTGGAAGACTTATAACTGATGTATGTAATGTGATAAGTTTGGAAGGCAATCTGGTGCTTTAGAAGATGTTTGGTCTAAAGTTTGGTGCAGATCATCTGATATTTTTGGGACTGAATGGGATATCTTAGAGCTGTGTTGTATTATTATTTTATTTTCTGATTTGGAATACAGGTTACTGTTGGTAAATGAGAAAGAGTCAAAATATAAATAGGAAATCAATTTTATCTTGAAATCAATATCTTTGGAAAAAAAATGCAGTTTTCTCAGTTTTTTTGCTCAAAATTCAGTTTTTTCCTGAAAATGACTATATTCAAATGTTCATATCTCACGAACGAATGAAGATAGAATAAAATCGTTTCTGTGTTTAAAAGTTGAAGTTCTGTTCTTTCTTCTTTGATGTATTCAGTGTTCACATAACTCCTAACACAACATTTTCGTCAGGCTTCAAAGATTAGTGAAAATGACCAAAAGGCTGCGTGGCTACCAACTCACTGGAAAATGCTCTGGCGGGGAAAGACTTAAGTTGAAGTATGTATTCTTCGCACAGACAGTGTTTACATTTTAAAAGCCTTGTTGCATTTGAGAATGCATCCAATGGGGCATCACAATAAAATTAGGCATGATGTGTTAATTCCATGACAGGAGATATGTGATAAAATTAGTTTAATATTCCACATATATCGGCAGCGATATCGGTAGATATCGGAATCAGAAATTAAGCATTGGACAATATCGGCATATCAGTTTTGGCAAAAAAGCCAATATCAGACATCCCTAGTCCAAACGTGCTGTAATTTCCAGAAAATGATTTGCTCAGGTGTCTATTTTGTATATGTTGCTCACGTGATGAGTGACACAGTTAACAGCTGTATTTTTTCATTCCAAACCCGCGCAATGTCGGTGTTTGGACTAATCCCTTAATGTCAACATTGAGTCAAATCTCTTGTACAGAGTCACGCTTGACTGGTAACTTTAGGTGTGGTCAATAGCCCATATAAAGGCCGCAAAGAAAACGCCGAAAATGTTTTTGCCAGCTCAAATGCCACAACTTACGATACAACAGCAAGAATGTGCCATGGCATGTTATGCGCAGGTCTGAGCCATGGTGAAGTCGCTTGCTGTTTGCGCTATTATTGCTGTACAGTCAGTCGTCTAGAGTGATCTGATTTCTCAGGACAGGTTCATGAGATCAGTTCCATTCGTCGTCGCTGCACTACTTGTTTGGGAAGCCAGAGGTGGACACACCCGATATTGAATGATGACACTTTCAATATCTGAGTACCTGTATTCAGTGCACTGAATAAACATGCTAAGCTGATCACAATTTGTCCACAATTCATTCTCTAATGACCAATGCTTCCCTCTTTAATATGAAGGTAAACCCCAAACCAATTAATTTAATGTATCTCCAAATATACATATTAATTCTGACCCGTGCGTTTTTAGTGGCGCTAAGTATACAGGGTGTTTCAAAAAAAAGTATACACTCAGAAAAATGCCTAAAAAATGAAAGTTCCATAAGTTCAGAAAATATCTATAACGGTTATTGATAGACCAAGGTCTCATGCTTCATTACCACAATGGCAGGTAATCAGCCCTACCACATGAGTGAGCATGGTCCTTGTACTTAATTGGGATAGAAATGGCTTGCGCACAGATATGAGAGGGTTAAAACAAGCTCAGACACCACAATTGGAAAGCTTAGGCAGGTGCTTTAATGCTGTGTAATTTAAAAGAAAATTCAGTTAACCACTTTGTCCTCCAGAAGCCTCCAAAACTTTGCACCCAGGCTGTGCCTTCCTTCACTCAAACAGCAAGTCCTTGCACGTCTGGTTCTGATCGTAGTCCATGCCAAAGAACGCAGGCACACACGTTCAGTCTTCTATGTGGCCACCATTTCTTCGCAGGCACAGCTCTGCCCTCCTTAACATGTCATAAACCGCATGCCTTATCATTCCACCATCCTGCCTCAAAAGAGTTACTTCAGCTTCAATACGATCCTGCAGGTCATCCAGGGTTTCTTGGCGGAGTGACGTAGACCTTTGACTTCAGATGGCCCCACATTGAAAAGTCAAGTGGGGTAAGATCGGGGGATCTTGGGGGCCACTCAACGGGATGGTTCAGTGCATAAAATGGACTGTGGTCTGACAAATGTAAACAGTGGTTCGTAGCTTCCGAGAAATTTACGTAGTCATGCCTGGATGGCTCAACCTGGGTGCAAAGTTTGGAGGCTGTCATGTCGGCTATTGGACTTTGTCTGTCTGTCTGGTTTGTTTGTCAATTTCCTGTTTATTTTGTTAAGTTTCCCTCATGTGTCATGTCTGGTGTCTTTACTTCCTTTCCCTAATTGTGTCCACCTGTGCTGATTACCTGGCTCCTCCCTGATTGTCTCCACCTGTGTCCAATTGTCTTCCCGCCCTCTTGTGTATTTAAACCCTGTGTCTTCCCCTGTTTGTTTGCCAGTTTGTGCTCTACAACTTGTTGTGTTCACTTACCAGCGTTTTGGATCCTGTTCGTTTGTCTGCTGTGTTTGACCCGTTTTCGTCCTTCGACCACTGATTCAGCCTGTTCCATCCGCCTGCTCGTTATCGACCTGGTTCGTTACCCGACTCTGTCTCTGCCTACTCTCTTTATCACCTCAGCCTCCACCGATTACCTGTGCTTCGAACCTTCGCCTGGATTACTACCGTGAGTTTGCCTGTCCCCATTGTACCGTTGCTTGTGTGACTGCTTTCCCGTGTATGACCTGGCTTGTTTTTTGACCACCCTCTGTTTGTCCCTAGTGGGGATTCCGTTGGGGTTTTCCTGGCTCGGCCAAGCTGGTCATCTGCCGTATCCACCCGCAGCCCAGACGTTTTTCCCCGGATCCGGTGGCTTCACAGAAGTTGTATTATCTCTGTGTTGTATTCTTACCCTGTTTAAAGGTTTAATTAAAAACACTAAACCTTACTGGATTTTTGTGGTCTTGCTTTTGGGTTCAGCCTTTGTACTTAGCCTATCACAGAGGCTTCTGGAAGACAAAGGGTTACCTAAATTTCTTGTAAATTACACAGCATTAAAGCACCTGTCTAAGCTTTCCAATTGTGGTGTCTGATCTTGTTTTATCCCCTCTCATATCTGTGCGCAAGCCATTTTTTCTATCCCAATAAAGTGCAAGGACCATGCTCACTCACGTGGTATGGCTGATACCTGCCATTGTGGTAATGAAAGCATGAGACCTTGGTCTATCAATAACCGTATAGATATTTTCTGAAACTTATGGAACTTTCATTTTTTAGGCATTTTTCTGAGTGTATACTTTTTTTTTTGAAACACCCTGTATATCTACCCTGGATACCCATCTGTTTCTTTAAATGCAATATACGTTTCCAGCCTTTTATCGCCCTTCTCCAGACTTTTGTGAGACAGGTTGCTGCCATCAAATTTAAAATGACTGTTTTTTATATTTGATATATTTTCTACATTCTAATCAGGTTATGAGATGGGCGGTCATGGGAGCGTGAAGTGGTTCCGTAAACAGAACCAGTTCCAAGTTCCAAAAACGAACTGCTCCGTTTACGGAACCAGTTCCGTTTTCGGAACTCACAACCAGTTCCGTTTAAGGGTCCAGTTCCATTTAAGTGTCATGGAAGTAAGCCGTGCTCCGACCTCCAAGCACCGCTTAGCGCCCTCCAAGCCCGGCTCCTGTGGGGCTTGGAGCTGCTCTAACCCGCAGTGAATCGCGAAAACAAGCCGGTCCTCCACGGACCTCGGATCTCATTCTGAATAATGCTCTCCATTAGGTCCAACCCATAAATTAATACACATTTGCATTCTTCTGCTGTTTATATTTTCTTTAATGCTGGCGAATGTCATTTTATTTTACTTCACTAACGCCAACCCCAACTTCCACATCGCCCGTTGTGCCCTGCACAAAGCGGGCTCCAGGCTTCTAGCGCCAGCTTGCAGACCGGTGCACTAAGCCGCTGTGACCCAGTACACCATGCCGCAGCAAGGACCTCCAAGCTCCTGGCTTTTCATCAGCTACCGGCTACGTATAAATTAAACAGACCTCAGAAGTCCAGTTCCGTGCTGGTTATGAATAAGCTTTTCTGCTTATTCAGAACCAGCTCCGTTTAAGATCATTGAACTAGTTTCGTTTACCAACCTCAGAACCAAGCCATGCACCGACCTCCAAGCCCCGCTTTGCCCTCATCAAGCCCTCCAAGCCCGGCTTTGATGGGCCTGGAAGGTGCTCTAAAACGGGGTGACACCGGGAGACCAAGCAGCCTCTCCATGGACCTCGGATCTAGTTCCGAATAATGCTCTCCTTTCAGGTCGGAGCCAAAAAGTAATACACATTTGCACTCCTCTGCTGTTATATTTTCTTTAATGCTGGTGAATGTCACTTATGACTTCCTTAATGTTAACCTCCAACTCCCACATCGCCGCATGCCATGGAGGAAAGCCGTCCTATGGGGTCCGAACACCGGCTTCTGTGGCTTGCAAAGCCCGTTGCAGTGAGCCGCTGTGACCCGGGGCGCAGATCCAGTTCCGAGAACCGTTTTCGTTTACAGAACTCGGAACCAAGCCGGGCTGGAAGCTTTACTTTGGCCATGAAAAGATGACAAATTGCATTCTACACCAATGATTTGCATGTATGATCGGATATTAGAGCAGGCATGTCCAAAGTCCGGCCCGGGGGCCAATCACGGCCCGCGGTCAGATTTAATACGGCCCACAGCTTGGTTTTTATAATGTATTAATTTATGGCCCCACTTGGCCTGTTGATCCGAGTCCATGAAACATAAAAGGTTCAAATGCAGTTCTCCTTTCACCCTCATGGTGGCAGCACCACTCTAACTCTATCTGGCTCTGTGACTTCGCCGGAACCATTTTCGCTCATTCTAACCATGGCGCCTGTAATAAAAAAAACGGAAGTTCACAGTATGAGGGCCGCCGCTTCCAGAAGAGATGGGAATTACAATTTTTTTTCACTGAAAATCGAGACAATTGTGTTTGCCAATTTGTCAACAGACGTTGCCTTGTTTAAGGAATTCAATGTAAAGAGACACGATCAGATAAACATTGCTAACGCATACGACAAGTAGCAGGGAGTGAGCGCTCCGAAAAAGTGAAGCAAATTCAAGCTGCTTTAAACTCACAACAGTGACTCTTCATGTGAACTGGGAGTTCAATGAATTCACCACCAGGCAGGCTGCCAAGTTGCCAGGTTAGGTGCCTCTAACTGCTGGTGTTATGTACTTGTAGATGTGACACAAAATATTACTTTCTGAATGATTTGTGAAAGACAAGAGTAAGAATCATATGTTTCATCTTAAATGTTAACAGACTTTGCATTACTGAGTAATATATGAGTAATGATTACTCATATAAGTCATGTTTAAATGAATGTGGGGTTAAGATTTTTATCAACTTGGAAGTTTAAGATACTCTATACAGTTTGTTCCATGTTATCTGACTCCAGATGTGAAAGGAAGGCAGAATTGTTTTTTATTTATTTATTTATTTTTTTAATTTGTTCACCCTGAGTGGCGTAGATTTGGTTACACTGCCATTTAAAAAAAATGATATTGTGACAATGAAAATAAAATTGTTGTAGAACAGCACATTTATATGTAATTTTTACTGTTTAAAAAATGTCTGAAGGGAACCACTGGCCCCTGGCAATGTCCACATTATCAGATCTGGCCCTCTTGAAAAAAGTTTGGACACCCCTGGATTAGAGGTTAAGAAGTTATAAACATTTGAGAGCAGTAGATGATTTGAACTGTGGTGGTTTGGGTCTGTATGGGTTGAATAGAGTTATTGTGTCATACTGTCATATAGTCCTTGAACGGTATGATTATAGAAGTTATGACATGTTTAAAGTTAAGGGTGAAAAATATATATGAGGAATGAAGCGTGCGCTGTCCATTGTGCCGAATCCGAGACGCTTACACAGAACGGGTTCCGAATAAGCAGATCCAAGAAAGTTATCTTGTTTTGAATGTGTTTGAAAGAAGGTGTTCAGGGGAGTCACTCATCTGATTTTTTTGAGAACTTACTGGGGTTTTTTTGTTTTTAAGTAAGTTTTTGTTTTACTTTAAACAATGACTTTACACCATACACAACCAAACAACCATAAAGTGTGGATGCTGCAGAACACACAAAGAGAGTCATAATTTTGAAAAATATTCATCAGGAGTCTCAGCTGCAGCTTCAAGCCAAAGATAATGGTCTGCCTTTCTCTCAGAATAAAGATGCCATTAGGGTGCCAGTCAGTGAGAACCTACCAGCCACGTTGGCCACATCTGCGGTGCTGATGTTCTGTATGTTCGGGTTCACTTTGAAGGTCACAGCAGGGCCCACGACCCTGTAACACACAACACAAATACACACAGTTAGAAACATGACAAAAATGTACCTCTGATGTATTTGTAATGGCAGTGTTGGTATTTAGATGAAAGAAGCAGATTAAAACACAGCTATATGTGGTACATGTAGGGGAAAAAAGCTTTAACCTGTGGTGATCTTTTAGGCTTTTGAACATCCCCATCAAGCAGTTATACTTGGATCTCAATGTAATACACCCACCAGCATTTAAGCACCGCTGAGAAATAAGAGAAACGGGTCAGGCATGAGAGGATTTTGCTCACTGATTTGTGATTCTTTGATGAGAGAATGGATGAGAGTGTCTACTTTGTAGCACATTAAATTTTGGTGCCACAAGACCCCTCCTTTTCATTTTTACAAGTTACTGGCTGTAAAAAAAAAAATTGCCCTGTTGTGGAAGCTTTGGTTAATAACAGGCATACAGGTAAAATACAGAGTTTTAATTTCCAGTCACTGTAAAGATTTCAATCAAATGCAACCCACTGTTCAATAACAACAAGAAGAAAATAAGAAACAGAAAATAACATTGGTAATACTAGCAGCAATCCAGTGAATGTCATCTTCAATATTGGTACTGGCCAGGAATTTTGAACTGGTGCATCCTTACTTTCCTCTACATACATTAAATACCAAAGTTCTTTTGGTGTCTCCCTAAAGAATTGCTTTTGAGAACTGTTCCTATTTATTGGTGACTGGAACACAACTGGATATCAACTCAGTGCAACAGAAACTGGGGACGTAAGAAACACAACAAAAAAGACATGTTGAACAGGAAAAAACAAAAGAAAGACATTACTGTTGTTTGTCTCGGTACTTTGGAAGGTGCTGTTCATCTAACACTCATACCAACAAAGCAGCTTGAATTGAAACACAGAGGCTGAGAAGCTGGGTGGTCAGAGCCAGAGTGGAGTCTCCCAATGTAATTAACCTTTTGTTTTTCCTGCTGTAATTCAGGCTAAAAGCCCAGCAGGAATATATATTGCCAGGTCCCCCACCAGGATGCATTGTACACTTTTATAGGAAGTGACTGCTACTGGAGCAACACCATTATAAAATATGGTGACATCATTAATGGAACAGATCCTATTGTAATGCTGTGGGCAGAAAAAAAATGTACTCACTAAGTCAGCGAAGTGGTTTAGGTTTCAGGTTGATGGATTTAAATTGTTACGCCTTCAGTGAGGGGTTTCGTGTTTTGCAGGCTGTGTGGTCTACCTCTTCACTCACTAGTCTATTGTACCATTTATAGGGGCCAAATGTGTGTGAAATCCTACTGGAATTTTATATTTTACCAGTAGTATCACTTCTTTTTCCTAAATTATTCAACATTTGTAGTCATGTTTAATCCAAAATCTAAACCCCATATATGACAAAACATGGAGAAAAAAAAAGGAATGAAGAGGAATTTACAGCTTTAATTGCAAGGAATGCTCAAGCTTTTTCTTGTAAATTAAAATTTACAAAATTGAAGACATGAGTCATGTCCAGTTTTATGCTTTTTTTTTTTTCTTTTCTTTTTTTTTCTTTACGGTTATTGTGGCTTTTAATTGGGTTTCATGGGCCCTAAGGTCTATGTATCAAAGAAAAACCATTAAACTGCACAGAAAAGAATTCACTAAGGTTTGATGCAGCAGTAACATACTATTCAACTGGTTAAGGAGCAATAACAAGTTAATTAGAAAGGATCAAATTAATGATCCCCAGTGGCAAATATTGTGAAGCAAAGCAAATAAACTAAACTGTCTTTGGCTTGAAGTCAGCTGTACTGCCTTATTATATCCTACACCACCTAGATTTTACTAAACATATATTAGGAATCTTCTGAAATACAAACTGAGAAGCTAAAAGAGACAGATCTATCCTAAAAAACATTTCTTGGCCTCATCCGACTCCACACAATCTATACGATGTGTGGCCGTTATTTCTCCTCTAAGGCATATATTTGTCACATCTATGAAGCAATTCATCTGCCAGGGAAGGCAAAGTCTCACTGTGTGATGAGGAGGGAAAATCAGTCCACGTTGCATTGATCATATATCCATCTGTGATCCTCTGACTTGTGCACAAAATAGTAAAGTACAGTCTCTGAAATGTATACAACGTATATATTGTGACTGCATTTACATGGTGCAAGTTAAGTGTATTGTCATGTGTGTCGTGTCTGTATATAAAGACAAGTGCCATAAGAGCCCCAGTAATGAATTCTATTGACTAAATCACTAGCCCCTTTTACCCCTTTTTGGTTTATATTTTTGGTGTTTTATAAGCCCATGTAAGGGCTGGGCATATTGTTATGCAGGACACAATAATAAAAATGCATTAATTCATTCATACCAACCCAGTCTCATATCAAAATGTGAAATAGCTAGGTTTGTCCACAGTACAAAATGTATCAGTCTCACAATCAGGGCCTGAAAAATTGTAACATGTTCACATTTTTTTAATCCTATTCTTTTCCATTGGCCTGCGTCTGAGTCTCGTGACTTTCAAGATCCCGGCCGTGAGGACAAAAACATGACATTTCTCTCATTTTTAGTGAAAAAATCTATACTTTTAGTTAGTTTCTACATAATAATGTGTTTTGGTTACATTTCTAGTGAGAGATATATATTTTATTTTCATAATATTCACTCAGTGCACCAGACCAGAAATGCAACGTTATTAACGAGATACCATGCAAATCATGTAATAAAACATACATTGGGGAAACAGGATGACCTTTCAACACAAGGAAAAAAGAACACCAAAAAGAATGCATGGTATCTTGTAAATGACGTTGCATTTCTGGTCCAGTGCTATTTTTTCCTCTGGGTGTACAAGTAATTGACAGTTTTGTGTGGGGTTGACGGGCTATGATTGGTCCATTGAGCCGACCAGCTGATAAATGACATGTCAGCAGCATGTCGGATGAGGCTTCTGAGGAAGACTGGAGTCACAGTCAAAACTGTCAAGCAGGTAACATCTAAAAACTATACCTTGTCTGAACAAAAGAAAAAAAAAGAAAAGTATAAAGTAATTTATGTAGTCTATTACCTACAGGTTTTTGGAGTTTTTTTCTGTCTAGAAAATTAAACCTTCAAAATATTCAAAAGTGACTGAATACAAATTGGAACAGTAAAACAACTAAATCTCATTATGTTTTAAGAGATTAACAATGACATTGAAATTAAATGCAGGCAATTTCTATGTCTGTCAAGTCAGGAGAGTGGAAAAAATACTAAAACATATACAGCTCAAATACAGTGTTTTTGCCTCTGAAAAAGAGCTAGTCGGCCCATCTAGATATGTTCTAATTTGAAAAAAGACAATATTAATAATTATCACAGTAAATGTCACACATTTTGAATGAGAAAATGCTTGTTTAGGATCAAACTAAGCACATTAATTAAAACAGAAATATTAATCATCTTCTGTCTTTTATCTGAGGAATGTTAGAAAAAACCAAAGGAAAAGTATCACAATTTAAAGTTATATTGTGATAATTATAATTGTTATCATTATTGAAAAGTTTTTTCTGAGTACAAAGAGGTATGAAATTTAAAATTTCTTAGAAAAAGACCAAATGTAATTCAAGCCAGTATTTCTCTTTATTTTGTGTTGCATGTGGACTGAATTTACCTGCAGTGAGAGATTTTATTTCCACTAAGAATAGGACACTGAAGACTCTATGGTGACACAAATTACTTTTATATAGTACCCAGTGTACCAAATGACTTAATGTATATGCCAGAAAACACTTCAAACCCCAAGATATGGGCTTTAAACAGCTGGCAATGGCACTGTGGATGTTGCTGCAGTAATCCCAGTCAACACCTCTGAGCACTCATTGTCGTCATCAACCTCAGAACAGGCCCACTCTCTCCTCCTAGTGGCGGGTTTCTGATATGACCCTTCAACTCAGAAACAGACATTACATCACTTCAGCCCTCCTGTTTCTATCCTACAGTCTACACTCTGTGACAGTTACGCAACAGCCATCATTATTCAGCAGCCAGCTACAGTCATAGGCTGTGTGAGAGCCACCCACATGAGTGCTTAGCTCTCTCCCACTGCTTCACCGTCCACCACTACCGAGCCACTGCTACCGAGGCGGCTAGAAACATTTCAGTACCAGCGCAGCTCAAAGTGGTCATTGGCAGGATTATCTAATCGGTATTGAATTGTTCCAAATGCAACATATAAGCATGTGAGTCACTCAAAGGTTTATTCAGTGTCCTAGCGCAGTGTGTAGGCTTCACAGTTTTGTGGAAGTGAAGTTTTGCTGTAGGCTCATTGAACTAGTCCCACTCTCTGGCTCCAGCCCCGACAGCAACTCTGTAAAAAGGGAAGAAAGGGAATTTTTCCCCACAGGCTCCAGGTTGTATAAGTTACTAAGTATTTTTGTTGTGGTACTATGCTAATGCACTGCCACTATGTGAAGGTTGAAGTGCCTCAAGGGTTGCTGGCTGGAAAATGGATGAAGTGTGAGTTTGTACAGTGAGAGGCAGGATGAGGGACCAAAATCAGCTATGGCTTTATACAGTGCTTTCACTTAACTTAGAGGAATGTATTGCAGAGGAAAAACACATGTTTTAAAGCTATAGAGTTAGGTGTAGGTTTCACAGAATTGTCTCTAAAATTAGTGCTCTCCTGTAACACAATGCAGATGATTTGAAAGAGGATTTCATCTGCAATGCTGAAAAGTTGAAACAATCCATTTGAGAGAAAATCTAAGGACAACATGGAACAATGTATTTTAGCATAATGCACGCACTTTTCAATCAACAGTTTTTCTCAGCACTTTTTTCCTCCAAAGAAATGTTTTACAAATGTAATTCCTAAACCTACTTTGTCTACACAAAACCTTATAGTAGTTTTGCACACTTAACCTCCTAAGACCCAGCTATGGGTTTTCTGTCCACATTTGTGGACAAGAGTTTCACAACTTGATACAAAAAAAAGAAAAGAAAACTGTCCACCACAAAGGACATTCTATAAAAATTTTAAAAAAACTGCATCTGAAAGAACTGTTGCATCATGATGTTTCCAACATAGGCACTTATTAATAAAAAACAAAAAAAAGCTTGTACTTTGCTGACATTTCCTGGGTCTTAGGAGGTTAAACAATAAACATTTAATAGTCAACATTTTGTATTTTGTGTCTAGTCTGATTCAAATCAAAAGCAATACCCAATAAAGACTAAGACAAGTTTTTAAGCTGTAAACATAATTGTAATATTCAATTTTCAATTTGTCTGTGAAATCTGACAAGTTCTGTTGCTCACCACTATACATATATATATATATATATATATATATATATATATATATATATATATATATATATATAGATATAGATATAGATATAGATATAGATATAGATATATATATAGATATATATATAGATATATAGATAGATAGATAGATAGATAGATAGATAGATAGATAGATAGATAAAGATATATATAGATATATATAGATAGATAGATAAAGATATATAGATATATAGATATATATGCGTCTCGATACGCAGTCAGCGATACGATCCATTAATGATACAGTGAAGCCCCCTGCCGATGCGATGCGATTCACCTCTATTCACGATGCGATGTGATTCATTAATGATTTGACGAGTTGACTTCATACAATGCGATTTGGTTTGGTACGATTCATGATGTGATTCAAACTGATTCAACACAATACAAAGAATTTACAAGCCCACATCTGGTTTCTAAACAACATCACAATTATTTTGTCCTCTCTCTTTCCCTATCAAGGATGTATTTGATCCTTGATTGTTTTCTTTAAAGCAAACCAATGAAACCACTTCAGTGTTTTTTTCATTACATTTGTTTTTAATATCATTCTCTACTCATACAATACATTTATTTAGGCAATTTCTTTTTGGCTTCTTAATAAAAAAATAAAATAAAAAACACATAGGGCATTCACAAACAGTCGTAATAGTGTTCTCTGTCTGTAATTTTAAATGTTTACCAAAACACTTATAAAACTTAACTATTAACCCAGCATCAACAAGCAACAGCAGGGGAAGATCTACCTGTTTTTTCCACCACTGCGACATATCACCATTTAGAGCTTAACAATCCCCCCCGGTACTTTGCAAATCACCAAACTTCTTATGTGACGTCAGAGGTACACTGAATATCTCCTCTTCACCTGTTGTCTCGCTTCCCTCCATGTTTGCTGTTTACAAACTGCGGCTGCGCCACCCAGCTCCCGTATGTTTTAATGATAAAAAGCCAAAGATAGTGATGATGCATCCAATATAACCATGGGTTTTACCAATGCAGACACGCTATATACGTTGCACATTTAGCCGGCGGTTGTATCCAATGTGCACTGAAGCTACCGGCGCAGTCAAATCACAAACGCTTGTCTCGGACCACCGATTCAAATTGGTGAATCTCTTCATCCCTAGTTCACACTGCCATTAGACTACATAACACCATAGTAAGTGGCAGAAAGATGGAAGATTAATTTGAAGAAAAATCAACTTCATTAAAATTATTCACTGATTACTGATCACAAATCCCTCTGACTTTCTGGGTTTTAAGCAGGCGGTGTAAGAAAAGTTACCACAGTGATAATCGACATGTGATGGCCAAGCATTCAGTGACATCACTCTTTCATTGTCAGTCCTTCCTGTCACTGTGATGCAGAATACACCAAGCATTGAATTGTTTACCCACTGACATGGAATGTGAGCTGGATTTAGACTGTTGTGAATACATTCATGTTTTTTCTCTGTTCTTCAGCCAAGGAACACATGAATTTCCCTTCAATGTGGACTTGAAACTGATTTTTGTTTGTTTCTCTTGAACACTGCATGTTCTGTATTGTGTACATGAAGAAAATGCATTGAATTTTCAACATTTACTGTTTTTTTTTTTTTTTTTAATATATATAAGTATTTGTGCTTCTAGTGGAGGAAACAATATGCAGACGTTTGCCACCTCTGCTTGGATTTCTGTGGCTACTGATAATACAGCTCCAATTCTAAACATAAACCACAGACTCTAAACTATACTTCACAGTGACACTGACAAATCAGTTAACCAATGTGGTACATAATACACAATGTGCTCTTCACTTCTGCATCTTGAATAGATCTCATGGCTCCAGCCTCTTCTGTCTTTAAAATAGGTGCTTCTGCCTTTCTGTCCCTGCTTTCCTTTCATTCTTAAATAAGCTCTTTGTGAAAATAACTACTGTTGGATACTGTTCTCTCTTCACGATGAGGTATAAGATCATACTCATTGCTATCCATGCTACAGCTTCCTCTCCATCTGAAGTCTGTCTCTCAACACTGTACTCAACACTGAGATACAGCCTCGTGGGAGCCACAGTTCTCTGTTAATACTCTTAATGTCTTTAGAGTTAGCAGATAATAAAAGAAGGTGACACACTGTAACTATCTAATGGCAAAGAAACTCTGCTGCACATCGAGCAAGTTCAATTACATTCACAAATGACTCCCTAAAGCATAATTGTATTGTGTCTTATAAAGTACAGAGTTAATTCTGCCTCATTAGCCTCATTTACATGGTCTCCTGTGTTGGGGAGGCTACTTGGAAAATGTAGTGAGCTAAGCTACCAGTTACTCTGCCGTTAATGAAGCTTCACTACACAGAAGCTACCGCCCATTCAGATATAGCAAGCTAAGTTAAGCCTCAGTCGCAAAGCTTCGTACGAACAATGGGTTCATATGAATCTCCCAGTTTGTACAAGTCCTGGAGTTCGTAGACATTCGTTGACATTCGTGGAGGGAGCAGTAGTTTCTTACGGCTGTCTTATGAAGTCAGTATGGCTGCTGTTCAAAACGCAAGAGCATCTTGAGGCCGCCATGAGAAAATGACATGATTTTGAGTCGTACGAACACCATATACAGTTGTCTTGGTCTTCGTAAGGGTGCCTTGAGACCTTCTTATGTCAGAACTACGGCCACTTCATGAATTATTTTGTCGTAAGGTCAATGTACGCTGTACGTGAAACTCACGGTACTCGCAAGTTGATAGTAGGAAGATCTTACGCTGTTTGAGTCCAACAGCAGCGGAAGAAGAGGGACATTCTAAAGTGCTTAGTAAAAAACACAACTTAACGTAGTTTAATGCTCCAGAACAGTGATCGATCAGCACCAAAGTTCGTCTGGACATCTTCTGCAGTCATGTTCACTTTCACCTCTGTAAAAAACTTAACATAGTTTAATCTGATAGTACTGTTCATTCATTATTTCATTCATTCATTTTCTGAACCGCTTTATCCTCCAGACGTCACTGGAGCCTATCCCTGCATTAGAGATGTCCACGTATAATTTGGTGATGATTGATGCTCTTTTCAGACATTAAACTATGTTAACCTATTTTTACATTAAGCCTTTTGTGAATGCGCATTTGGTGTGTTTGGGATCTTGCACTGTCCGTGGTGCTGAAATCCCACATTACTGTGCAAAAATGGACCTGTACTGTTAGAAATTAGGAGTAATAATAAGACATCAGATGAAGAAATTTGAAGTAGAAGGTATAAGAATAAAATGTAACAGCGGACGTTAAAAACACTAACTAACGCATGTCCATCACCCTGATCCTTGTCCCCGTGGACTGTGTATTATCTCTGTTCATAAGGCATTCATTAGTGCATCGTGCGAAAGGGGGTTTCGTACTGCGTTTGTAAAAAATCTTGGACAAAAATTGCTCACCTGGCTATGAACTTAGGAATGGTCCACGAACACTCCATGAACACTCCATTCTTTCATGGCCACCTTGAGAGGGTCGTACGAAATGGTCCATAAATGGTTTGCACGGTGCTGTTTGTAACAGCATTTGTGTCTGAGGCTCCACACAAGCACCGCAGAAGTAGCTCACTGCATGTGAAGCTACTTTAAGTTGCCACCAACTTAACATGACAATAAAGATAAGAAACTACATGTTTAAATTACCAAATTCATGCTAAGTCAATTCCATGGGTTATCAATATCAGTCAATGATGTGTCTATGTATATATGTCATGGTGCAGACAGGGGACTCACTAAAAACCAGGCGTTTCACCCAGGGGCAAGGTGATGCATGTCCTGCATCACACACATTGCGTACATCACTTTTGAGTTTATCTGATTGGTTTTGATGTGTGGAAGAGAATGATTTAATTTCAGGTGAAATATGAACAAGAAAGCTTTTTCAACTTTTCAGATTTAAGTATTTTATTTAAAACAAATTTTCAAATAATAACTGAAACATCATGTTTGCCTCATGTTGAACACATATTCATGCAGTCTGCTTGTGTGACCAATAATACTGCTCCTGATCAAGCCATGATAATTTTATAATAGTGAGCAAATACTACTAACAGATTTTTGGGTAAACTAAATAGAGTAGTCTTACATGTCACCATTTCTAAAAGAGGGTGTTTTTACTGGACTACTTAAAAAAATGCAAAAATTGAGAGTATACCCACTTCTCCACAGCCAATAACTAGAGAAACTGAGAGGGAGAACTGGCTGTAATGCTCTTTACTGTGGGTTTTGGCGGCTCTGAAAAGAGCCTTTGTGGAGATCAACCTCCACACACCTCAGCCAACAATGATCAGATGTTCTGCAGAACACCACTTCCCTCTGCATTGAAGTGAACACCGTCATCTGACAGGTGCTCCAGGGTGATATCGGGTATGCGGTGTGGGTCTCATTTCCAACTCCGCCATGGAAACTCTGTCCCGCATGATGTGCCTGGTTCGTTTCATCCTGTGTCTGCTGTCCGCTCACTGGTACTACCAGCACCAACGTGGCAGAATGTCAGAGAACATAAGTAAGGAAGTGGGGAAAAGCTCCATCACTGTCTGGTAGTGGTGGTATTGCTACCAAGTCAGTATCGGTATCAGATCGATACTAGCATGGTGAGATTGATACTTTAATTTTACTCTTTCTCTTGCACACATTGCTTTGATGAAAGTCAAAGAGGTGAAAGCCAGGTCACCGGACCCACTATTTCTGTCTTAGTGCGAAGCAGGCACACTTTGCTTCTCCCGCCCTGTCTTGTGTTTCAATGTTGTGCCATCACATGACTCAGCAGCGCAAAGCAAACAAGCAAGTGTGCCTGCCCACCAGCACACGCACAATGCATGCTCAGATTGAGACACAGAGCAGAAGAATGGCATGGAAGAGCAGCGTCATGTGGCTATATTTTCAGGCCAAAAATGAGACAATAGAAAGCTGAATAATTTGTAAAAAGGCTAGAAGGTACAGATAATTTCGATTTCATTTTTGTATTGCAGTTTTTTGAACACTACCTGAAAAACTGTATTTGTTCTAATTTGTTTTCCAGTGATTATTTTGTGCACTTTGTTAGTTTAAGAAAAAAATTCCAGACATGGGGAAAAATTGGTTTGATACTGTTCGATTGTTTTGGAAAAAAAAAAAAACTTATTTTGATAATAAAGTATTTTCTAATTACTTATTAACTTTGCCTAATTCTGTCCTGGGTTTTAACAATTTAATAATAAAAAAAGGAAACATCACAAAACACACAAAGGCCATGAAAATTAACTGAGATTTAGCAATTCAATTATTCATCCACCTTAATTATTGAAATGTACCAGTACAATACAGGGCGATACTGGCCCTGTATTTACTTGGTATTGGATCGATACCAAAATATGCAGTATCGTACACCACTACTGCCTGGATTTTGCTGCGCGGTCCACAAGCATGGGCAAGGCACTTCAAAAATGTGCACGGTGATGTTCCAGTAAACCATGCCCACTCTGGGTGAAACACCTGGTTTTTAGTGAGTCCCATGCAGAGCAGACAGTGTGTGTGCTCCTGTTCCGACAATCTTGAGTGCTTGTATTGTGGATTATATAATTAAATTTTTCTAGACTACAAACTGCTTCTCCACTATGTTAAGCCATATAAAAATAGTTTCTGTGGTTGTTACCATGCTATTTGATCAATAAAGCAGTTAAGCTACTGAAATGTTACTTGATTCAGGAAATAATGACGTTACCACCAAGCTCCTAAGAACTGTAGTTTTGCTACAAGTAGCAACGCTACTGCCCAATACTGATGGTCTCAAATGTCATCTGGCTCAGAGAGGTGGTGTGAACCTGTGACAATGTATTCAGTAGGAAAATATTACGTCAGAATAACTGTAAACACGCAAGACTTTTAAGTGTGATTTGACTAAAAAGAAGAGATTTCAGCCAGATCAAACTAAACCATGGTTCAAAAGTTTGGCAAATTAATAACATGCCAACATGAATGGTTGTCTTTAGAGGTGGACATTAGGCATTGATTTCACCCATTGCATCCAAATGCTGACTTGCCACTTAGCTGCATTATGAAGTGCTGGGTTCATACATTTTTGTTGAAGACGTACAAAGATTTAAGGATTGCTGAACACTTTGGTTTTTGGCAGGCTCCAACAAACAAGTTTTTTCAAACAAGTGGTTGAAAAGGTGAATAAAATGATTGAGGGGTTACCAAGATAACTTCTGATTTAACCCTTGGATTTCAGTATCAGGGAGTATCAGAGAGTTGACTTTTACCAGTGTAATTCACCATGGTAATTTGTATATTACTTGCAGTAGTATTAGTAATACTAGTATTACCTGGTGATCTCTGGTAATTTGTAATAATGGGGGTGGTTGTCTGTGATTTTGATCCCATGTCTTTCCCAATGTCTTTAATGTCCAAAGTAAAGATTACACAGAAAATTGCCTCCCCCTATTTCAGTGAGCAAAGAGGTCTTGTGGTAAATTTAGTCCAGTGTAATTTGACATCTCAGTGATTTAAAAGATATTTTCTTTCCCCTGTTTCCTACTGAAGACCTGTGGAGGCTACGCTGGTCATTGTTAGTGAAAGTGCTTTGTTGTTAGTGAAAGTGCTTTTGAGTGCAATTTTAGAGCGCTTATGTCACAATACCACAGATTCTTCACGATTATCTCTGGACCTGCTGCGGTGGTCCGGCCTCTTCCCTGCCCTCATCATCACCACTCACTTATCCTCAACCGCCTCCATGTGTCTCCCCCTACTCCCCCCTTCTCCCCCTCTCCCCCAGTCCCTATCTCTATCGCTCTCTCTTTTTCCCCTTCTCTACCCTCTCTCTTTAACCCCAGCTGGTCAAGGCAGACGGCCATCCTCCAGGAGTCTGGGTCTGCTCGAGGTTTCTGCCTGTTAAAGGGAAGTTTTTCCTCGCCACTGTCACCAGTCACAAGTGTTTGCTCCTGGAGGATTCTGTTGGGTTCTGTAGAATTGACTTAGAGTCTGGTTTTGACCAACTCGATATATAAAATGTCAAGAGATAACTTTGTGATCTGGCGCTATATAAATAAAATTTGATTGATTGAGTGATTTAATTGGTTTCCCCTGTAAGTCGCTTTGGAAAAAAGCGTCTGCCAAATGCGTAAACGTAAACGTAAACGTAAACAATGCAACATGGATATTTATTGACAGAGCAAACTGAAATACAGGGGTTGGACAAAATAATGGAAACACCTTAAAAAATCAACAAAATATAATTTAATATGGTGTAGGTCCGCCTTTTGCGGCAATTACAGCCTCAACTCTCCGAGGTATTGATTCATACAACTTGTGAACTGTTCCAAAGGAATTTTAAGCCATTCTTCAGTTAGAATACCCTCCAACTCTTTTAGAGACGATGGCGGTGGAAATCGACGTCTTTCTTGAATCTCTAAACTCACCATAATGCTCAATAATGTTGAGGTCTGGGGATTGTGCCGGCCATACGAGATGCTCAACTTCATTAGAATGTTCCTCATGTCATTCTTCAACAATTCTAGCTGTATGGATTGGGACATTATCATCTTGAGGTGAAGGTGTTTCCATTATTTTGTCCAACCCCTGTAGTTCCAAACTTCATGATCTCAAAAGATGAACGGAATAGTGACAAGCATGGCAGCTACAGTACATTTTATATCTTTCTTCAGGTTCCTAGATCCTATAGATAAAGTCAGTAAAATAAAACAAATGTCCTGTGTAAATGTGCTGCACAAAACAAAGACATGAGGGGTTAATATCTAAATCAGGAGAGGTCCGCAGGTTATTCTATGTGATGTGTCTTGTGAATAGGGCCTAATACTGCAAATCTAACCTGCTCTGGAGAAATATATGTTCCAGATAGTGAATCAAAATAAAAGCACTGACCTATTGACAAAGATACAGACAAACAGTAATTAAGTAATTAAGGCCTCAGTTACAAAGATTTTTTTGAACAATGGGTTTGTAAGTATCTCCCAGTTTGTACGAAATCTGGAATTCATAGACATTCATGGAGGGAGTATCAGTTTCTTACAGCCATCTTATGAAGTTGGTATGGCTGCCGTTCAAATCCCATGACCTACAAGAGGCCTCCATGAGAAAATATGTGATTTCGTGTCATACAAAGACTGTACAGTTGTCATGTTCTTTGTAAGGGTGCCTTGGGACCTTCCTATGTGATTACCTGTTGCTTTGTATCATGCGCGTTGAGATGTGGTGTCAAATGTAAAGTGTGTTACAAATAAAATATATTATTATTATTATTACCTAAAGCCACTTCATGAATTTTGTGTTGTAAGATGGCCGTGCGACACCCTTATGTGCAACTCACGGCACTCTCAAGTTGTTAGTAGGAAGATCTTACACTTTTTTCAGAATATTGAGACCAGTATATAATAGGGATGCAACAGTACTTGGGAAAACCGTGTGCCGTTTCAGTCTGCCCTGCACAGGACAATCTGCCCTTATGGACAGCAGGTTTTCACTTTTGCAATTGAGTCTCTCTCTGGTAGATAATCGTGGCATTTTTTTAACACGATTTTCTTTTATATCCCTATGCAGAACAGGAATTTATTTATTTAAAAAAAAAAAAAAAAAAAGCTCCCTTTGGGCCCTATGTGTTCACATGCCTGTTTTATACTACTGTATACAAGTAGTCAAGGAATAAGAAAGGGTTCTATTGTTCAGTATAGAAAGTGTTGTTTTATTCAGTACAGTGACATAATTTTTTTCCTACTGTGGGCTGGTCAGGTTTTGCTGACAAGCAAAATACAAATATAAAAAGGTTTTCCTTACAAAACACAAAACACGTACCAAAACGAAACAAACTGTGACCCAAGAACTGGGTAAGACTGAACTGTGGGTTACCTGCACTGTTGCACCCTTAGTATATAAACAGTGGCCTTGTACTAAAAGTCCCGTGTTGTATCATCGCATGCAAGAAGGCAGTAATGCCCACAAACACTCGAAACTTCTACAGCTAGAGCTGCAAGACGAAGAGAAGGAAGATCAAGTGGTTTGTGGCCTCTGTTTTGGTCTGGCAGTGGCAGAAGAAGAGGGACATTCTAAAATTGCTTAATGCAAAAAAAAGCTGAATGTAGCTTAATGACTGAGAACAGTGATGAATCATCATCAAAGCTTGTGTGGACATCTCTAGTCCATGCCCCACTTTCACCTCTGCAAAAATCACAATGAAAACCCCAGAATTATGTATGCTGTCCACGTTAAGCTTTTTCCTCTCAAATTCCAAAAAAAAAAAAAAAAAAAAACATTCATTCATTAATTCATTCATTTATTCATTCATCTTCTGAACCGCTTTATCCTGGAGAGGGTCACGGGGGTGCTGGAGCCACCAGCATTAAATATGTCAACACATAATTTGGTGATGATTGACTGCTGTTTTCCGACATTAAGGTACATTAAGCTTTTTTACATTAAGCATGTTAGAATGTCTTGAAGAAGATGCAGAGAAGACAGAAACATTGGTGGGTGTGGCCATGAATACAGAGGCGGTACCTCTACGGACAGTGCGACAGTCTGTGAGGCTAAGACCTGGGCTTGTCTCTGGGTTAAATAGTGAATGCAGCCATTTGAAAATGAGCAAACGATGGGTCAGCGAATGCAGAGGCTTAACAAACGCAAAATCCGTTTCTGCGCTCATTGCATTCGCTGAGCCATTGTTCGCTCACTATTTGCGTTCAAGGGTGCGCTAAACAAGTGCATTCACAATTTAACCCAGAACAACGCCTCTGCTTCCGCTGTTTCCAGTCATCTGACAGCATTAAGGTTAAATGAAGAATTATTATAGTATATCTGTGACCCTGGATCTGTGACCTCCTCCCCTTACCCTCACCTGTCTGGATGGACCTCCTCACACTCATCTGACTATAGATGTACCCCCTCAGCTGTCTGCATGCCCCCCCCCACACACACACACACACACCACACTCACACACACTGAACTGAACTGATTATTTACACAATATATATATGTATATTGTGCTTCCGGTTGGATGTCTAAGGATGACCCCAGTTATTCCGCACTGGTAACTTTATTAACAGAACTCTAAACGGTCACTGTTGGTCGAAACCACGCCGAACAACAGGACAAACAGACTGTATAGAAAAACTGAACACTGTTTCATTCCTCTCATCCACGCACTCATATCTCATTATGTGCACACACAGACACACACACACCCGCTGGTGTGTGTGGCACCAGTTCACTGGCTCTGCCCCAATACGGTTCTCATTCATTCATTCATCTCTCAAAGCCACACACACTTTGTCCTGAACTAATCTATATTTATCCATAAATTGATAGAGAATAAAATTCAGTGAGCGGATCAGTCCTCACTCGGTAAATTTGTTTTTATCAGTGCAAAATGACCATGAGAAAAATCTGATATCATTAAAGATATTGTCAAACTTGTGTTAAAAATCTTCTTTTTCAAATGTAAATAATATTTCAAAGGAAATACATGACAGAAACGAAGTGAAATGAAGCTACAAGAATACATCCTCCTTCTAACACGGACCTCGGAGGTCCGTGTTAAAATCAGCCCTGGAATGAGGAACTGGGCGAGCGCACACGTTTAAGCCACTAGCCCAGAAATGGGATAGCGCATTTTACATTGCGTTGGGGTTAATGAACTAACGCACGAACGCATTTTGCATTGCGTTAGTTGTTAACGAACAAAGAGCGAGCCCAGAAACGGGATAGAGCAAAATGCGTTAAATGGACACATTTTGCGTTGTGCTGGGCTTAAAGATTTAATGACCTAGAGCTGAAACGAGCCCCTGATTCATTACTACCCTGCTGTTATTTTTCTGTGGGTAACAGAATAAAGTAATAAGGTAGAAGTTAAGCGAACATTGAAAGTTGAAGTAATGTGATGTCAAGTCAAATTATTAAAATTTGGCCAGCATGTATTTTATATGTTTGGGATCATGTGCTGTCCACGGTGCTGAATTACACACTTCTGTATGGAGGAAAACACTGACCTGCACAGTTAAACATAAACAAAAAATTAGGAGTCATAATAAGACATCAAATGGAGAAATCTGAAGTAGAAGGTATAAGAATAAAACAAAGATACACAAGAATAATAGAATGTTAAAAACACTAACCATCCACCACCGAGTGCCTAACCCTAACTGTCCATCACACACATTCTCTCCATCACCCTGAGCCTAATCACCCTGTGGACTCTCCATTATCTCCCTCCAGGTTTTGTGTTGTTCTTCATGTTTATTTTTCTGTTAATAAAACACTTTTCCTTCAGCACCGTGCACTTGAGTCCAGTCATTCACTCCATCTTGAAAGTTTGCATACGACCCCTCTACGAACGCCACAATTGCTGCACGAATGACATACTACTGCCTATTACAAACACTTTACATCCACCTTAAGAATGCTATGTGAATCTCTGTCTGTATATGTGTTCATGTGAACACCATAAGGGACCCTAATAACAACGTACTGTGTTATTGTGATTTACTTGCTGCCACCACAGGAACATGGGGTTCTGGAATGGCCTCCTCATCCATGAACATCACGTGTCATTCTTAGGTTGTTCCTAAGGCATACCTTAGGGCGCCCTACGAAAGGGGATTTTGTAGCATGTTCAAACAAATTCTTGCACAAGATTATCCACCTGGCTACAAACTCAGGAATGATCTATGAACTCTCCATTCTTATAAGTCTGCCTTATGAAGGTCATACGAAATGGTCTATAAATCATTCACACGGTGTTTATAGTCATTTGTAATGGCATTTGTGACTGTAGTAAGTAAATAATAATAATAATACATACTACTACTACTACTACTACTACTAATAATAATAATAATAATATAATAATGGATTAGATATATATAGCGCTTTTCTATGAACGCATACTCAAAGCGTGTACAGTGGATCCATTATTCATTCACTCACACATTCACACTCTGGTGGCGGTAAACTACATATGTAGCCATAGCTGCCCTGGGCAGGCTGACGGAAGCATGGCTGCCATTCGCACCTACGGCCCCTCCGTATTTTATATTTTCTTCTGTCTTATTTATAAAGGTTGACAAGAAGAAGAACTCTAGTGCTTTATTAACTCTCCTTCATGATGATATACAGTATGTTTAAGATCTACACTGCTCTGGATTAGGACATGTTCCAGATAGGGACAGTTAATAAAGCACTAGAAGCCTTCTTGTTGTTGACTGTTTTAAACCTTAAAGACAAAAGAAAATTAAAAAAAAAATACTTACTTACATAATTGCTTAATTCCAGTTTTATGGTCCAGCCCTAGCCATAACAGTTAAATTCAGATATGAGAGGTAAGCTGCAGACAGTGCAGGTACTCTTAGGAGGATCAGGGCAGTGTCAGACAGCACCTTTTGTCTTATTTTGCTGAAGGTGACTGCCACAGTGCTGAAGTACCAGGTCCACTCAAAATAAGTGTGACATCTCTGACAAATTGTCAAGGAGGCTCCCCCTGCTGGGCTTTCACTGTGCTCGCAACAAAAACCACCCTGGTGTTCTGCCCCTCTCTCTTTCCCTATCTATATCTTTCTCCCACTTCTCTGTCACTCTATTGCTTTTTCTGCCTACAGTCCATCACTCTCTGCAGTATATAGCTCCCTCCTTTCAGTCCAAGAGTAGGAAAACAAAAACAAAAGGTGCATTAGAACCAGAGAATAGTATGGGCCACCCAGAGACTGAATGCAGCAGCCAACCAGCACAGCACGGTGCCACAGCCACAAAAACCAGAGCATACTCACATGCACAAATGTGCACTAACAGCAATTCTGTTAGACTTCAGCCAACAGTGTTTGTAAAGAGGTTTCAGTCAGCCACTGCAGAGCCACTGACATGAAAACTGAAAGAGGCAGTTGCTGAAATGTCACCTAAATGATACAATAAACCATGTCCATCACGTGGTCACAAATTACTCTGCACAAACCATACTTCTTACTGATGTCCTGTCCACACTAATGCAGACAATTTGTAAAAGATTTTTCTATATGTCTGGGCTCCTCATCCATACGTAAATAGTGTTTTGTGTTGAAAAAACTGAGTTGTTTTGGGTTTTTTTATAGAGTCTGGTTTGTGTGTATTCATATGGACAGGGAAAAGAATAAGATTGGAAAACTATGGTGTTGACCTCATTTTGCTCATGTGTATGTGTATGCATAAACATTATTTTTGTGTAATGAAGCTACACCTGAAACATTAAATCCACATGTATACATCAGTGTGTGACCTGCTTTAGATTGACGTCAACACAGATATCTTTGGGAGACGGACCGGCCTTATAGATAAATTCACATCATGTGAAGAATACACTTTAAAAACCTTTAACAAACTTAAGTTTATAACTGAATTTGTTGTTACTTCATGACAGAGTCATGCTTCTCCATCTACTACATCCAGTATTATCCACATTGTCCACAGTCTGAGGTTCAACACAAAACATGTCTGAGTACATGGGTACATGTGTGGGTATGTGTGTACATGTAGATGTGTACGTGTGGGCGTGCATGTGGGTAGGTGGGTGTATGGGCATGGGTGAAGGTGTTTGTGGGTGTGTGTGTGTGGTGTGTAGGTGTGTGTGTGGTGTGTGTGTGAATGGTCGAACATGTGGGATGGTGGTGTGTATGTCTGGGAGTCAGTGGGTGTGTGTGCATATGCTTGTGTGGGTGAGTGGGGGACTGGGGGTGTGTGGGGTTTGGGGGTTGGGCTTGGTGGGATGGGGAGGTGAACCTCCAGGCCCCCAGGGTGTTTGGCTGTGGCAACAGGGTGCGCGCTGGCCTGCAGCGGGTGGCGGTCTGGGCCGGCCTGGCCGGTGTGCTGGGTGGGACCCCTGCCCGGGGAGACGGGTGGCTCCTGGGCTCGTGGGGCTCGGGGACCAGCGCCTTGCCTGCCCCTGGGTGGCCGGCCCCCGGCGGGGGAGTGGCAGCTGGTGTCCCTGGCCTCCTGGGGCCTGTGCTCGGCTGCTGTGGGGCCTCTGGCGGGGGCCTCCCTTGACTATCTTCGGGGTGGGCACACTGTTGCCTCTCGGGGGGCAGGCTGGATCCCCCCTCTCCGTGGTGTCTGCTGGATGGCCGGGTCTTGGGGCCCTCTTGGTCAGCCCCTGATCCTTGGAGGGAGTACGGTTGCGGTTGCATGTCTGTGTTCTTCACCTCAGTCTGTTTGCCTTGTTCACTCTGTCACAGCAGATGAATGTGAACAAACTGATGTTGTGTGGATTTGTTTCTGGTATTATTTGTATAGGTATTATTTGTGTGAAGGTGGTATACGACATTTGTTCATGCTTTCTTATATTCTTCATTTCATAGGTCTTATGTATCTCATTGTTGTGTTTTGGTTTTTTTTTGTGGTTTGTTTGTTTTGTTTTGTTTTTTTCTCTCTCTCTTCTGCCCAGTTTACTCAGTTCTGGTTGTAGTTATTGTCACCATTATAATTGTCTCCATGGTTGTTGCTGTTTGTATTGTTGATACTTTCTTGTGAGGGTCTTCTCCACCTTCTTCTCTCTTGTTCTCTCCCTTCTTCTACCCCCCCCACCCCCCCCCCATGTCAGGTCCGGCATCGAAATGTGGTTCAACAAAACTCATAATAAACACAGTAGAATATCGAAGGGCGCTTCATACTTTATGAAGTTACCCTTGGCAAAGCAAATTTGTTCAGCACCAAAAGGAACCAGACTACCATTTTGCTGTTAGGACGCTGGACAAGACAAGTAGGAAAAAAAAAAAAAAGTAGTGTGAGATACCCCTGGTAAAATGTCCAAATAAAAGAGGATACACAAGCAAAGGTGTTAGAAAAATGGGCAATGATGACTGGAGTACAGTTGGTGTCGGCTGCTGCCTTATCAGTACAGACAGCTGCCTGTCAGCCAGCTGAGCCCATAAAAAAAAAATAAAAAAAAATGTCTGAGCGTTTATACCACTTCTTCGTAATTTTGCATTGTTGTGTTGATAGATGTATTTTGTAAAACAAAGTTCATGAGGAAAGATTTCTTTAAAATGCAGAAAAAAAAAATCCTTTAGAAACATATCTGTGTGGACAGGGCATGAATGTCAACCAACTACATTTTCCATTTGACAACTGACAGTTGAAAATCACATTTTAATGTTGACAAAAGCAGGCAAGCAAAATGTATGTGTCTGCAATGTGGTTTAGAGCCAGGTTTCTCAAATGGTGGGCAGACACCTTCTATGTGTTTAAGAGTAGGCTAAAAACCTTCCTTTTTGATGAAGCATATGGTTAGGGCGGCTTAGGCTGCTCTTAGCTATGCTGTTATAGACTTTGGGCCTGATTTACTAAGATCGCAAATAACAGGCGCAAATGTGCTTGCACGCTAAAATATGCGCGTGCTATTGATTTGCGTGTCAGGGGTGATCAACTAAGATTGCCTGCACAAATGACAACAGGCGCAAAGTCTTGGAGACCACCCTATATAAAAGAGGATTTTGCATGCACTACTGGTTGTCGTCATGGAGACAGTCCGCTGTAAAAACTGCTCTTGGATATGCCAGCACTCATAAATATGAAGTTGTTCTTTTTCCATACAGAGGGGTGAAGAGGTATTTCTCTGTTGTGTTTATCAGTGGTGAAGTGTGTTATTAGTGAAATAAATACCTTCTCTATGTCGCTCTGCATGGTGAACTAAAACTTTTAAGTCTGTGGGCAAGCAAGGAAACCCTCCACATCAATGCTTATATAGAAGGTTCAGGAGCCCAGTCAGAACACTGTGGACAGCGCTGTTTGTGTGTGTGTGTGTGTGTGTGTGTGTGTGTGTGTGTGTGTGTGTGTATGTGTGTGTGTGTGTGTGTGTATGTGTGTGTGTGTGTGCGCGTGTGGTGCAGTGCTAGAACCCCTCTTGGTCTCCTTTGCGTGCGCGCGGCACAAGAGACAGGGAGAGTGAAGGAGGGACAGAGAGAGAGAGAGAGAGAGAGAGACATTTCTAAGGAGTTGGTCCTGGCCTATAGATGAGTTTCAATGTTTACTAACAACAGTGATGTGCGTGGAACTCAGAGGCAAAAACACGAGTACCAGCTACCGGCTGGCTCACATCACCTCGTACACCTCCAGGCTCTCCCCCAGAACTCGTGAACGAGCCAATATGCCGATATGTTAGCTCTAAAACAGTCCATTAACTGTCTCTGTCCAAAAGCCGATCCCATCTTCTCTTTCACGGCTGCATAATTGACTTGACCGATCGGGAAGGCTGTCCCATAGTAGAAAAGCAGACTTGCAAAGATGGGTGGGGAGTATTCTCACCAGCTCCCCACTGAACTCACCGGTGTCGTCCGCCGTAGCTCCAACTGCCACTTCCAGCTGCCTCACCCAGCTGAGGAAACTCTGGCTGCCCTCGCTGGCAAAGGGAGCAGGTAGATCCACAATCACTCTCTCTATATAGGGTGACAGGCCAGGGGAAGCCCTCCTGGTAGGTTTAAAGGTAGGCTTCATCACCGTACCACATGATGACAATCTTTTTCCATGCCACTAAGCGCAACAGGCACGCAGGCTAACTATACTGAGAAGCTACACTAACCGCGGTAATAACTATAAACAGTGGTCGGCAGAACAGAACCACCACTGCCATCAATGTAACCGAGCGGTCTTTATGCCTAACTTATACTTGGTGAAAGCTAAGTAATAAATGGCACACAGAAGTTTAGCAGGTCCATCGTTTAACACGCTACGAACTCGACGTGACTTCCGCCTCCAAGACTTAATGTATGCATACGTCACATGAAACTCATTACAGGTGATGTGCCACTGGTGGAACCGGGCATGGGGGGCAGGCCCATAAAGTGGGAGGCCATATGTCTCAAATTATTATTTTTTCCTTCCGTCATTCCAAAAATGTTGATGTGACCAGAACAGATTGGTTCTCTGCATTGTGCCTATGCCTCCTTGCCACAACTACTGCAGCCAGTTTTGCGCAAAGTTAAAACCTGCCTTTCAGACATGCTAAATATAGACACAAAATCAGCCACTGCAATCAGTTTCAGGCTTGGTAAATCACATTGCACGCGCTAAATAAATATTTGCATTTACCTCCCAATAATTTTATGCGTTCTGGCAGAAAGCCCATATTGCTATTCATCAGGGCAAACACGCTAAATGCATTGCACGAGCTATTTTGCCCATTTGGAGGCGCAAACCTCGGTGCGCCCTGTTAGTAGATAAGCTTCAACGTGTTTATGTGTGCGCAGACAAGTTTGCGCACGTTTTCATACTCACAAACCTTTAGTAAATCAGGCCCTTAGACTGCTGGGAGACTCATCATGATACACTGAGCTCTTGTCTGCTCTTCCTCCTGTCTGACCTCCCCTCTGCTCCTCTCTTCTCTGACCTCCTTTCTCCTCCTCTTCTTCTCTATTCACACCCTAGCAAATGCATGTTATTGACTTGACTTCTTCCCCATAGTCTCTGCTTATTGCCTCACAGGTTTTTCCTGGATCATCCTGGACCTGCTTCTCTCCTGCCTTCATCATCATCACTCATTTATCCATATAGTTGTGGCAGTGTTTATTATATAGTGACATAGAAGGTAGAGGTTTCTATTATTTGTACTAACAGTTGCAGTAGTAGTATATCCACTGTTAATACTTGTATTTGGATTAGTAGTATTTACAGCTGTAGACATTTGTTCTAGCTACTGGTAATTATATTAGCACCAGCTGTTTTACTTTTTAACAGTTCTAATTCAGTGTGCTGTGCATGTGTCTACCCTATTTCCCCCATCTCCGCCCGTTCTCCAATCTCTCTCTCTTTATGTCTTTCTTTTCCTTTAACCCTCTCTTTAACCTCGACTGGTCAAGGCAGACAACCATCCTCCAGGAGTCGGGGTCTGCTCAAGGTTTCTGCCTGTTAACAGGAAGTTTTTCCTTGCTACTGTCACCAAGTGATTGCTCCTGAAGGATTCTGCTGGGTGTCTGCAAATTGGCTTCAGAGTCAGGTTTAGAGCAGTTCTAAATGTAAAGTGTCATGAGATAACTTTTGTAATTATTTTGCGCTATAAATAAAATTTGATTGATTGATTGATTGATTGATTGATTGATTCATTCATTCATTCTCATTCATTCATTCATTCATTAAAAGTGAGCTGTAGACTCATTCTGAATGGGTCACTGAATGTAAAGAATGTTAAATGCTTAGACACAAATTACAAAATTTGTGTCACTGTCCAAATACTTAAGGACTGACTGTATTCCACTGCTGCAGGTTTGCCTTAGTGTGTCCATAACCTGTTGAAGAAAATACAGACAGAAAGCAATGGAAGTGAGACTGGAAAAAAAACAAAAAACAATGAAGAGCAAAAAGGAGAGAAGTTGGAGGGAGAAGCAAAACTGAGAGACAGGAACAGAGATAATGACAGCAAATGAGAGAGAGAAACAGAGAGAAGGTTCAGGCAGAGTTCAGTCTCATTACTAAATGATTGCAGTGAGTGACTAAAACATGTCAATAGCGTGGAACACAGTGCTCATTGCCCCCACCCCCGCCGAGTAAGAAAATATGTTGACAGAATGAAAATATGGTGACGTCCTTGGATTTTGACTCTGTAAGGGCATGTTATATATCTCGCTTTATAGGGGGGACCGATGAAGAAGGAGTTTTTGTGAATGCTGCTTGACCTGCTGAGAAAACTGCTGCCAACTCAAGCCTGGTATGTCAGGAATATAAAGTATACTATGAATGTTGTGAGTCATTGAAATACATTTGTTCCCACAATATTCTGAAGAAAGTCATTGGGAAATGTTAAAAAGGATTAATTTACATTTTTTTCCAGACATCATTTTGAATTTTCTCAGCTGCCTGGTGCGCTAATGACAGCTGACAGGGCTTCATGTCCATATGCTCTTACATTACAGATATAAGAAGAAGCCACTGTAGCTACATTTTAAGTCCATGTACACCTGGTATTAAAATGTGCAGTATATACAGATATGCTTTCTATAACATCTCTGTCTTTTTGTTCTGCTGTCTCTCTTTCTTTCTCTTTTTTCCTCTGTCTCACTCTCAGGCACACCTCCTCATTGCTCTTTCTGTCACACCTCCTCATCAGTGATTCCCCTCACCTGTGAGCACACCTGGGCTCATTAGGTAGAGGGTTTATATTCACCTCTCTCCTTTGTTCTCTGCCAGATTGTCTTCTACCTGTGAGAAACTTTCCAGCGTTATACCTGATTCTTCGTGTCTGATCTCGTTCGCCCTGACCCGCTCTGCTACCCGTCGTCTGATCCCTGCCTGACCGTCTGCCTGGTTCTGCCTTTTCGTCCGTTTCCCTGGTACTCGACCTGCCCTTTGTCCCAGACCACGTCTCTCTGCCTGCCGCCTGGTATCGACTTGCTTCCGCCTCGGACCCTGTCTTCTGTCTCAGCCCCTCTGGATTCTACGGACCCCGGTTACTGGATTATCTGCCTGTCCCCGACGCCCCCCTTTGCCTTACCCCTGTCGGCTTTTTGAGACTGAGTTTGTGACTGTGTTTAAAACTGTGAACTGTATATTGAACTCCTGTTGCTTCTACAAAGCTTCAGTAAAGGCTTTCAAACTCATACCTTTGTGTCGGTCTGCTTCTGGGTTCCGGTTGTATCTGTTACAGTACAATCTGGCCAGAAATGGACCCAGCGGACCGAACCTCAGAGGGGGCTTGCTTGGACCGTGTGGAGCAGGGAGTAGCGGCTATCGCTGCACAGGTCCAGCAGCTGGCAGCCCTCATCACACAGCAGACTTCTTCCGCACCCGATCCAGCTCCTCGATCCAGCTCCTCCGGCTCCGTTTCGGGTTCGTCATCTGATTCCACGCCAGAGCCCCGGGTAGGGGAGCCAAAACGTTATGCCGGGGATCCAGAAGGCTGTAATCCGTTCCTCACGAACTGCTCCATCCTGTTCGCTCTGCAGCCACGCACGTTTGCGACTGAGGCAGCCAAGGTCGCCTTCGCCATAAACCATCTCACCGGCAGAGCTCGGCTGTGGGGAACGGCTGAGTGGGAGAAGAGTACCCGCCTGCTCTTCATTCCAGGCTTTCGCTGAGGAGCTGCGTAAAGTTTTCGGACTTCGTGACTTCGGGTCCTGATGCCACGGGGGCTAATGAGCATCAATCAAGGTAATCGATCTGTTTCTGATTACGCTATAGACTTCCGCGCCGAGCTAGACTCAGCACATGGAACTCAGGTGCACAGTGTGACGCTTATCTGAGCGGATTAGCCCCTTACATCAAGCATCAGCTGATTTCTTTTGATCTTCCCTCATCTGGATGGTTTAATTGAATTAAACACGTTGGATCGACGCATACAGCTGTGGAGGCAGGAGTCACGTCGGGAAGGGAGAGGGCCCGAACTTCACTCCGAGCTCCAGGGTTACGCCTCCTCCCGATCCACAGACAGAGACATTTGCTGAGGGAGGGGCGGGCCGATGCAGGTGGGACGGACCAGTTTGTCAGCGGAGGAGAAGGAACGACGGCGCGTGAGAATCTGTGTTTGTACTGTGGTCAAGCTGGACACTTTGTTTCTAAGTGTCCAGTAAAAGGGAGGGCTCAGCAGGGAAAAGGGGCATCCTGTTGAGCCGGTTTAAGACATCCCCCAAGTACCAGGCCGTTGTTCCACGTGCAGCTCCAGATGGCTTCAGAACCGTTCACTCTCGCTGCTTTCATTGACTCTGGGGCGGATACTAATCTGATGGACGAGGTCTGGTTGAACAGCTGGAACTGGAGCGGGAAACACTTCCCCCCAGTTAGCCAGTGCATTAGATGGACACCTTCTAGGAACTGTTACTCATCAGACAAAGCCTATCACGATTTAATAGCTGGAAATCACCATGAGACCATCCAATTCCACGTACTGAAGTCACCTAACCTACGTTAATCCTTGGTTTTCCTTGGCTTCGGCGTCATAACCCACACATAGACTGGTCACAGGGTCCATTTTAGGATGGAGCCCTGCATGTAAGTCCATCTGCCTCCAACAGATCCATGTCCAAACCCCCAGTTAGTCCCTGTTCTGCCATAGACCTGTCCCATGTTCCGTCTGTTTATCATGATTTTAGGGAGGTGTTCAGTAAATCCCGGGCCATGTCTCTGCCACGCACCGTCCTTACGACTGTGCCATAGACCTTTTGCCAGGCACTACTCCCCCTAAGGGCCGTCTCTATTCCCTGTCCGCTCCTGAGAGGAGGCCATGGAGACTTATATTAATGAGGCTTTGGCCGCTGGTATTATCCGGCCATCATCATCCCCCGCTGGAGCTGGATTCTTCTTTGTGGATAAGAAGGACAAGACTCTCCGCCCCTGTATAGATTACCGGGGCTTAAATGACATCACGTTAAGAACCGTTACCCTCTCCCTCTCATTTCCTCTGCATTTGAGCTGTTGCAGGGGGCCACCATCTTTACTAAATTGGACCTCCGGAACGTTACCATCTGGTACGGATCCGTGAGGGGATGAGTGGAAGACGGCATTTAACACCCCACTGGCCATTACGAGTATCTGTGATGCCTTTGGTCTACCAATGCTCCAGCTGTGTTTCAGGCACTAATCAATGATGTTCTTAGAGACATGCTGAATAAGTTCGTGTTCGTGTATCTTGATGATATTCTGATTTTTTCTCATTCTGAGCAGGAGCACGTACATCACGTCCAGGTGGTCTGCAGCGCCTCCTGGAGAATTCCCTGTATGTGAAAGCTGAAAAGTGTGACTTTCACGCCTCCTCAGTGTCCTTCCTGGGTTACATCGTGGGACGGGACCGGATGGAGATGGATCCAGCGAAGGTTTCGGCTGTCACCTCCTGGCCAGTGCCCGAGTCCCGTAAGCAGCTGCAGAGGTTCCTGGGGTTCGCCAACTTCTATAGGAGTTTATACGGTTACAGTACCGTGGCTGCCCCTCTCACTGCCCTCACCTCCTCCAAGGTTCCATTCAGATGGACTACAGAGGCTGATGAGGCCTTCAGACATCTGAAGGACCGCTTCAGTTCAGCACCCATTCTGCGGGTTCCAGATCCAGAGAGACAGTTTGTAGTGGAGGTGGATGCCTCTGATGTGGGGGTGGGAGCAGTTCTCTCTCAAAGAACTGCAGATGACCTGAAAATGCATCCCTGTGCTTTTTTTTCCAGGCGGCTGTCCCCAGCAGAGAGAAATTATGATATTGGCAATCGTG
This sequence comes from Sphaeramia orbicularis, assembly GCF_902148855.1. Lineage (NCBI taxonomy): Eukaryota > Metazoa > Chordata > Actinopteri > Kurtiformes > Apogonidae > Sphaeramia > Sphaeramia orbicularis. The sequence goes on from NC_043973.1 coordinate 6,548,746, forward strand.
AACTGTTGGCGGTGAAACTGGCGCTGGAGGAGTGGCGGCATTGGCTGGAGGGGACCAAGGTGCCATTTCTGGTTTGGACTGATCACAAGAATCTTGAATACATCCGTACAGCTAAAAGGCTCAACTCCCGTCAAGCCGTTGGTCCTTGTTTTTACCCGCTTTAATTTCTCCCTCTCTTATCGGCCAGGCCCGTAACATCAAACCGGATGCCCTGTCACGGCAATTTATGGTCGGGGAGGGAAGCGATGATCAGCCAGACCCCATCCTCCCAGTCTCCTCGCATGGCAGTCCTCACCTGGGATGTGGAGGAACGAGTAAGAGCCGCCCTGGAGGATCAGCCGGGTCCCAGCACCTGCCCCCAGAACCGCCTGTTCGTCCCTCAGGAGTTAAGGTCAGAGGTTTGCAATGGATTCATGGTTCAAAACTCACCTGTCACCCTGGTATTCAGCGCACCCTGGAGGTATTGCAGCGGCGGTTCTGGTGGCCGTCCCTAGTGGAGGACACTACAGGGTTTGTCAACGCATGTCCGGTCTGCAATCAACACAAGACTCCTCGTCGCTCCCCAGCCGGTCTCCTTCAGCCACTGCCTATACCCCACCGACCCTGGTCACATATTTCCTTAGACTTGTCCGGGTTACCTCCTTCTGAGGGGAATACAGTCATTTGACAGTATTGACCGTTTTAGTAAAATGGCACATTTTATTCCCCTGCCCAAGCTCCCCTCAGCCAAGGAGACCGCTGAGGCGGTTCTCTTTAATGTGTTCCGTTTACACGGCATCCCAGTGGATGTCGTGTCAGATCGAGGCCCCAGTTTACCTCTTTTCTGGCAGGAATTCTGCCGGCTACTCGGTGCCTCGTCCAGTTTGTCATCAGGGTTTCACCCACAGTCCAATGGTCAGACGGAGAGGATGAACCAGGAGATGGAGACTACTCTCCGCTGTATGGCATCTAAACATCCTGCTACCTGGGCCAAACAGCTGCTGTGGGTGGAGTATGCCCACAATACCCTCTCCAGCTCTGCCACAGGACTCACCCCATTCCAGTGTGTTCACGGTTTTCAGCCTCCGCTTTTTCCTGCAGCGGAGGTGGAATCATCCTGTCCGTCAGCAGAGGCTTTTATCCGCCGCTGCCGTCAGACATGGGCCCAAGCCAGAGCACTGAAGCGAGCTGCTGATAGTATTCAACCACGCCAATCGCCGTCGCTCACGGGCCCCCAGTATCAGGAAGGACAGAAGGTCTGGCTGTCCACCCGGGACCTACCTAAGAACTGAATCTAAAAAGTTGGCCCCGAAATTCATAGGTCCTTTCCCCATCGAGAGGGTGGTCAATCCAGTGGCCGTCAGGCTGAAGCTTCCTCGTACTATGCGCATTCACCCCACTTTCCATGTCTCCAAGGTGAAACCTGTTCATGAGAGTCCCCTGATGCCTCTCAGCCCTCAGCCCCCCCCCTCCCCCCGGATGATTGACGGCGCTCCAGCCTTTACTGTGCGCAGATTGTTGCGCTCTCGTGCCGGGGCAGGGGGCTCCAGTACCTGGTTGACTGGGAGGGTTACGGCCCTGAAGAAAGGTCGTGGGTTCCGGCTCGTCAGATCCTAGATGGTCAGCTCATCCGTGATTTTCATCGTCTGCACCCTGATCAGCCATCTAGTAACCGAACCACGCCGCTGACAATGGTGTGGTTTCCCCTCCTTCCCGCTCCTGAATCGCCGGCGGCGGAGGGGAGCTTCGGAGGAGGAGGGGTCGAGATCAGAAGAGGAGGTCCTTTCTGAAGAGTATGACCCTCCTCACCCCTCCACCCACCCAGCTTTGTTTTGGGACGTCAGGGGCCGTCCCTTGAGGGGGGGGTTCTGTAACATCTCTGTCTTTTTGTTCTGGTCTCTTTCTTTCTCTTTTTCCTCTGTCTCACTCTCAGCACACCTCCTCATTGCTCTTTCTGTCACAGCTCCTCATCAGTTGATTCCCTCACCTGTGAGCACACCTGGGCTCTTAGGTAGAGGGTTATATTCACCTCTCTCTCCTTTGTTCTCTGCCAGATTGTCTTCTACCTGTGAGAAACTTTCCAGCGTATACCTACCTGATTCTTCGTGTCTGATCTCGTTCGTCCCTGACCACTCTGCTACCCGTCGTCTGATCCCTGCCTGACCCGTCTGCCTGGTTCTGCCTTTTCGTCCATTTCCCTGGTACTCGATCTGCCCTTTGCCCCAGACCACGTCTTTGCCTGCCGCCTGGTATCGACCTGTTTCCGCCTCGGACTCTGTCTTCTGTCACAGCACCTCTGGATTCTACGGACCCCGGTTACTGGATTATCTGCCTGTCCCCGACGCCCCCCTTTGCCTTACCCCTGTCAGCTTTCTGAGACTGAGTTTGTGACTGTGTTTAAAACTGTGAACAGTAATATTGAACTCCTGTTGCTTCTACAAAGTTTCAGTAAAGGCTTTCAAACTCATACCTTTGTGTCGGTCTGCTTCTGGGTTCCGGCTGTATCTGTTACACTTTCCAGTATAGACCACAAGTTAATGCAAGGTGTTGTGATCACATTTTGATCAAGTTTGCCTAACCATATCTGGACATAGTCTGGCTTACAGTGTCTATTTATTGTAATGATGAAATATGTACTTACATCATCAGGCCCCACCTCAGAAACAACACTTGGCAACTGCATCACAGGTTAAAGAAAACTGATGATTCACATCCTCTGGAGCTCAATGAAATGAGAGGCTTAATAGCTTTATGTGGTGACAGTATTGTGGAAGAAAACAAGGAAACTTCTTACAGAAATACATGAATTTAGGAATACATTTCAAAATAAATGCTAAAGCAGGTGGTCCTGTCTTCCTGCTAATGGAAAACAAAACATCTAAAGGAGGATCATCATAAAAATAATAAGACAGTTTAGGCAAAAGGAATAACTTGTCCGGTTTCTGAGGAGCTGGACAAGATCTAACCAACATTAGACAGAGCAGAGCCAGACTACGACAGAGACTCAAACTTCATAAAGGAGGGTAATCCTGCAAACACTATCACTGAAAGGCTTTTAGTATAATAAGATCATGTTACTAACATTATATTGTGATTTTCCACCAATGACATTACCAATCTCAATGAAGAGTACAAGAAGGATTTAAAAATACCAAGTGTAAACACAAAATAAGATTAGATTGTTTATTGTCCAGATAATGTCAAAGGCCATGTTTACACTGTCAGCCACGATTCTAATTTACTTATTGAAGGTGAAGGCCAATATCATATTCCAGTGTGAAATCATGCTGTGCAGTAAAAAGGTTCCTGTGTTTTATGATGCTTTGGGTTAATTTACTGCTGCATTCATAGATACGTTGGATTTGAAAAAAAATTTAGCAGTACAGTACAGTCCAGTGCAGAGTTGTAACAAATCTCCACTTAAACGGATAAGGGAAAAAAAAAAATGGTTCTGATGTAACTATTCAGACTGAAGTCATATCAAAACAGAACAGATCTGTATCTGACTCAGGAATACATATGGAAGTGGCCAAGGTCAGAATTCATGTGATTTATCATAAAAAAATTTAAAAAAAAATAGATCTCAGTCCATGTGATCATATTTTTACTTTTGTCTACAGTGTGAATGTAGCCAGTGTTCTGCTGACCTGTGCATCACAGAAGTTGATTTGTTGATTCAAATTATGTACAAAATAAACTGCAATATACATCTGTGTCTGGATTGGTGTGACACCTCTTTGAGCCTGGAGGGCATTATCACAATTTCCCTTCTAACAGGAAACAGGAAAATTAGTATTGACCAGACACCTTAAAAGAACTGAATTAAATACTATAGAGTGATATACACTTTAACTGAAATAAATCCAGACTGTCTGATAGTTAAGTGTTGATAATTTTTGAGCAACCTTATCGCCTGATAAATATTACATCTTATTTGACAGTAAGAGCTTTGTGCATTTTTTTTTTTCTACGTTGTGACAACAGATTGTTTGTATTATTTCAACCAGCTCTTGCAAATCTGGACAAATTCACTAATTTTGACACGTGTGAAATGTGACATTTGCATGCATGTGCTCTGATTTTCAGACTTTATATATTGGTGTTTCTAAGAAGAACAGGTGCAGGCCAACCAACAACTCTAAATTGCAATAACCATTTCAAGTGAAGTTTGAGTTGTGCACAAATGGATGCTTTGTACCTCAAGATATGATAACATCTTTAGGGTAGAGGTGGCAAAACAGCATTAACACAGCAAAAGAACTGAGCTGAAGTGTTTTTTTTTGTGACAGATAGAAAAGAAGAATACTTACGAGAGCTCAGCAAAGTCGGTCATCTGGATTTTGGCCTTGTGAGCCAAGATCTCCATCAGGTGGAGGCCCTCATCTGTCCTCAGGCCACTGACAGAAGCAACAAAGGGAAACAAGAAGACAGAAAACAAACAAGGTACAACATTAGGATGGTAGGGAAAGGCTGAAAAGCTGAAACGACATGAAGATCATCCCATTTATCATCAAGTGACTGATGATTTTCTTGCAAATATTTCAAGCTTGTAACAGCAATACTGTTTTATGTATACTCCTTATCCCAGTTACTGACAGGTGTGCATTACTATGCAGGAGCAAAATCATATGACAGGAATACAACCATGACTGTGACAACAAATGCATTTCACTTCTGGATGTATAGAGAAAGAGTTTTGTCTTTCATGACAAAAAAAATTCATATACTTGAGATCACATGGGAAAAGCATATACTTATCAGATCACATGGATAAACCATCAAAACGCTGACTATTTTAAGTTGGTAGGATACACACAGCAGGCTGATGTCTTCATTAGGACAAACAGTGTGACAAGTCAGAGTAATGTGTAAAACATTAGAAACATGACTTTGTGGATGAACATTAAAACCAGTCTCTGAACTCCATCATGATGACCAAGGTTTCAAGGTCAGATTAAACTACCAGATTAAATTAAATTAAATTAAATTAAGATTAAATTAATTACCATGTAAAAACACAGGCACCTGTGTAATCAGCAGCAGTATTGAGTAACTTGGAGACGAATACCGTATTTTCCAGACTATAAGCTGCTTTTTTTCTCATGCTTTGAACCCTGCGTCTTATACAATGATGCAGCTCAAGTATAGATTTTTACAGGCTAATGGCCTCCAGGGGGCACTCTAGCAGGAGGTGCAAAAGTGAGACAGACAGGTGGAAGAGGTGATGCAAAGAAAAGTTTTAGGCTTAACATTTAACAATCATTTTGCGTGTCATGCACAAACCCTCATCATGGAAAACACATGAAGAAATGCATATGATGCAGCTTTTAAGTTAAAAGCAATCGACCCGGCTGTTCAAGAAGGAAGTAGAGCTGCTGCACGGAAGTGTCATTGAGAGCAACAATGAAAGAGAGACTGAGAAGGTGTGTGACAGACCCTTTCTGAGGCTGTTCAACTCCGACACTGAAGAAGACAACTTCAGTGGTTTCAATGCCCAGAAGGAAGATGAAGATAGTGATCAATGACTTTCCTGGGTTTTTTTAACCAGCCATGTTACTACCATTTTACTGTGGTGTTATAAGCACTGTTTGGAAAAAAAGTAGTTAAGGTATGTAAAGAAATATTTAAATAATGTTTCTGTTTACCATCTTTCTGTGTAAATATCTCATGTTACAACGTGGACACCTGCAGCTTATAGTCAGGTGCAGCCTATATATGTACAAATATTTTTTTCTTTTAAAATTTGGTTGGTGCAGCTTACATTCAGGTGCGCTCTATAGTCCGGAAAATATGGTATTTATCATTTAAACAGGGATATGAGGATCCAGATTTCTCTGTATGATAACAAATGCCATATCCTAGATATGGCACACACACCACACACATATATATATATATATATATATATATATATATATATATATATATATATATTATTAATATATACAGTACAGGCCAAAAGTTTGGACACACCTTCTCATTCTTCGCAGTTTCTTATTTTCATGATTTTCATTGTAGAGCCTCACTGAAGGCATCAAAACTATGAATGAACACATGTGGAATTATGTACTTACCAAAAAAGTGTGAAATAACTGAAAACATATCTTATATTCTAGTTTCTTCAAAGTAGCCACCCTTAGCTCTGATGACTGCTTTGCACACTCTTGGCATTCTCTTGATGAGCTTCCAGAGGTAGTCACCTGAAATGGTTTCCACTTCACAGGTGTGCCTCATCAGGGTTACTTCGTGGAATTTCTTGCCTTATTGATGGGGTTGGGACCATCAGTTGTGTTGTGCAGAAGTCAGGTTGATGCACAGCTGACAGCCCTACTGGACAACTGTTAGAATACTATTATGGCGAGAACCAATCAACTAAGTAAAGAGAAACGAGTGGCCATCATTACTTTAAGAAATGAAGGTCAGTCAGTCCGGAAAATTGCAAAAACTTTGAATGTGTCCCCAAGTGCAGTCGCAAAAACCATCAAGCGCTCCAACGAAACTTGCTCACATGTGGACCGCCCCAGGAAAGGAAGACCAAGAGTCACCTCTGATGCTGAAGATAAGTTCATGCGAGTCACCAGCCTCAGAAATCGCAAATTAACAGCAGCTCAGATTAAAGACCAGATGAATGCCACACAGAGCTCTAGCAGCAGACACATCCTCTACAACAACTCTTAAGAGGAGACTGCGCCAATCAGGTCTTCATGGTCAAATAGCTGGCTAGGAACCACTGCTAAGGAGAGGCAACAAACAGAAGAGATTTATTTTGGCCAAGAAACACAAGGAATGGACCTTAGACCAGTGGAAATCTGTGCTTTGGTCTGATGAGTCCAAATTTCAGATCTTTGGATCCAACCGCTGTGTCTTTGTGCGACGCAGAAAAGGTGAACGGATGGATGCTACATGCCTGGTTCCCACCGTGAAGCATGGAGGGGGAGGTGTTGATGGTGTGGGGGTTGCTTTGCTGGTGACACTGTTGGGGATTTATTCAAGATTAAAGGCAACCTGAAGCAGCATGGCTACTACAGCATCCTGAAGTGACATGCCATTCCATTCCGGTCTGCGTTAGTTGGACCATCATTTATTTTTCAAGCAGGACAATGACCCACAACACACCTCCAGGCTGTGTAAGGGATATCTGACCAAGAAGGAGAGTGATGGAGTGCTGCGCGCCAGTGACCTGGCCTCCACAGTCACTGGACTTGAACCCAACCGAGATGGTTTGGTTGAGCTGGACCGCAGAGTGAAGGCAAAAGGGCCAACAAGTGCTAAGCATCTCGGGGAACTTCTTCAAGACTGTTGGGAAACCATTCAGGTGACTACCTCTTGAAGCTCATCAAGAGAGTGCCAAGAGTGTGCAAAGGCAGTCATCAGAGCTAAGGGTGGCTACTTTGAAGAGACTAGAATATAAGAGATGTTTCAGTTATTTCACACTTTTTTGTTAAGTACATATTCCACATTTGTTCATTTATCAGTTTGATGCCTTCAGTGAGGATCTACAATGAAATAGTCATGAAAATAAAGAAAATGCGACGAATGAGAAGGTTGTGGTCCAAACTTTTGGCCTGTACTGTATATATATATATATATATATATATATATATATATATATATATAATATATATATATATATATATATATATATATATATATATAATACACCACACAACAAGATTTAACCATATTTAACCAGGTTCTGAATAGTTCCTCCTCCAATATGAAGATAATTGCGTCTTTATTATGCAAAGGGAAACAGGTAAACAAAAAATAACATCTGAATCATTCATGAATCGCTGAATGTTCATTTTCATAAATTCACAAATTGATGACTCGCTGAATCGGTGTGCGAATCCCCCCCCATTTGCAGCTGTGAATGGACTCTTCTGCGGGCCGCCTGTCAGCCCATTGTAATTTTAAAACAACTAATAATTCAAAAAGTATTGGTCGTATCAATAAGCTGTTTTCGCCAGTCTGATCCTTGACCCAAAATACACAAGTACTCCAAACAGTTGTTACTGGTTTAAGTAATCATGGGCTAATATATGCAGATGAACAACCACTCACTCTCACATTCACACCTACAGGTAGGAATGGGTATTGAAGCCTGGTATATAAGAAAAATAAAGCAAAGGGAAAATAAAGCAAATAATTCTCTTAAGAATTGTTAACTGTAAAATACCACATCATTAAGCAGTATAAAAGTAATTTAAAAAGTAGTAGCATCGATAAATTCTTAAGAATAGCCAATCTATTCCCACTTGCAGGTGATTTAGATTGTTGTCTTGGATGGTGGAAGGAGTACCAGATGGTGGGAGGCAACATAACTAACCACTGCACCATGATGTAGTCCCATATAAAATATATATTTCCACTTTGTCAAGCTGCAATATAAGTAAAAACAGAGTTTGATATCTATCTATCTATCTATCTATCTATCTATCTATCTATCTATCTATCTATCTATCTATCTATCTATCTATCTATCTATCTATCTATCTATCTATCTATCTCTCTAAGTGCTGGGCAGCGATTAAAATGTTTAATCACGACTAATCACATGGATTTCTGTGATTAATCATGATTATCACATAGTTATATGGGAGGGGGGGGGGGTGCTGGTATCAACAGCATATCAGCTTCAGTGATATTTCAGACTTGAAGTACTCCAGTGATAAAAAAAATAATTCCACATTGCAGTGCTTCCAAACAACTTTGTCCTTCTCAACCCCACCATCTGAAGACATTTAAAAATGAAAATGTCCATGCAAAAGACCGGTACTTTTCTCCATGTTTATGTCCACACCAGTTTATTTCCGCTTGTGAGTGACTGACAGGAGTCTTAAGCCCACTAATCAGTACTAATGCTAATAAGCCAAATAATATGTGATGTTCAGTTGTTTAAAAGCAAGCAAAGGGGGCCCTCTAGTGGTCGGAATAAGTTGTACTAATGTATGTTTTGTCCTTTCGGTGTTACCGTAGTCAGTTCGGACATAAGAAGGAACTTAACAGACACGTTTCTTTCCACTCTGTTTGTATGGCCCCAAAAACGTTTGCCTGTGAGTATTTTATGTTCAGTTGTTGTAAGAATGAATAGTATTAACTATCTCTGATGTGAACCTTTGTTGCTGGATAAAAGACGTAAATCTTAAATTAATCTGTAAATGCTAATCCTTAGCGTGTCTATGGATTTTCCCATTCAAGTCAGCATCGAGCTAGCGGTCTTTTTCCCATTCATTTAATGTATAATGCCATGTACATGTACTAAGGCAATGAACAGCACTGAGACATGTTTTGTATATATGTTGCAGTTTTACAGTGAGTCTCAAGTAAAAGATTTGGAGAGAAGTTTTGGTGCGTTCCGCTTTTCTTGGGAAACCTGTTGTCTATCTGCCGAGGCTAACTCGCTACACGCACACAAGCAGGGGCAGAAGAATAGGAGTGTACTGTCCTCACTAAGACGTCTGTACTTAGTCTGAAGCTAGACAGCGAGCTAGACTCTGAATTGACGATGCCAGATATGTCCTCTTTGAGTTTGCAGTCCTGTAATGTACATACTTGACATCATGCAGAGTGAAACTATTAAAATAAAGACAAAATAATTAATTAGTTATGTCTTATAATGGTATGCATATTCCGGGGAAATGCATAGATGTAATTATTATAAACTCAAATTGACTGCTAATACAACAATCCACATCTGTAAATAAGTAAGGTTAGTTCAAAGGCTGGCATATTAAAAACAACCAATGAATTTACATAAACTAACATGAGCCGCATAAAGAATTAGCAGCCCATCGTCCAACTGCTAGCATAAACAAATTAGCTTAAACATGTTAATAACACATTGTAATAAACACCTCCAAATAACGTCATAAAATGTTCCTAACAGCACGTTTGCATGTGAAATTATTTAGCAAACAACAGAAAGATTGATACATACAGGCGTTGCTTCTGCAGGAGTTAAACAAGTTTGATTCAGCATTACTCGGAAAGTTCGCTCACTTTTCTCCTCTCAGCAGATGATTACATTAGTGGACAGCTGTTGATGATGATTTTACCCAAACTACATTTTGAGACAATACCAGCGATCCATTTGAAAATTACACATCGTCAAGTCAACTGTGAGAGTGAATATGAAGCCAGCAATGCAACACACACTTGTATGCACTGGTTTTGAATAAACCTACAAGACCAAAGTCATCTTTTAAAAATTTTACCAACCATGACTCAACAAGGGCTGAGCAATTTATATAACCACAAACACAGTCATTATATGAAATTAACGCAGGAAGATTTTTCCATCAGAAAATTAATTCTTTGGTAGTTAGGGTTGGGGCCTGATCCTTGGTCCAGCCCCCCAAGGCCCGGGCCGGTGGACCACTGCTACCCCCAAGCCCCCCCAAGCCCCACCAGGGATCAATACCATTGCAATCTATAGATTTTTTGTTCTTAAATATTCTTACTACTTCTAACATGTCACGATGGACATACTCCACTTTTAAAACATTGTATTGCTGATACTAAATGAATCCATCTTCATATCTTTGACTGTTGTAAGTCTTTAGCTAGGGTCAGTGCCAATATAACAAAAAAATTGTGAAAACATTGGCAATTTCCCTTTCATTTTCAAATGTTGCATTCACATGTAAGTGCTTATTGGGACAGTCTCTATCTTTTTTATTTTCTATGACATTATTGATTACCCTCCAAGTACCTCTATATAATTTTTTTATATCTCTGCAACAATTCATAATAGTCTTTTTCTTCTGTCTTTTATTATACTTCTTTTTTGTATAACTTCACCTTTTCTTTGTTGGATGCTTTATAAAGCATAGAGCTTGTTCTTCTTCCTGCATGTCTTTTCCAAATCCTTTGACATTCATGGTTTTGACTTTTTTTAAATTTGTGCTTATAATTTTTCAAAGGCCATTAACTATCGTACATTTTGAGAAAAATTTCTAAAAATGAATTATATGATTTGTTGAAGTCCTTAAGATAAATTTCACTCCAGTCATAATTTAATTTACGTTTCAGCGCTTCAACAGCGGCAGATGATTTTTCTCTCACATTCTAATTATTTCTTCCATTCTTAGAAATATTTCATCATTGTTTTCATTATCCATCACCACAAAAACAAATGGTCTGTAATATCGGTAACCAAAAAGCCCACTTTTTTGCTCTTTTTGGTTTACAAATATATTATCAATCAGTGTAGCGCTATCTGTAGTAATTCTACTGGTGCTTTAAAATTAATGGGCAGAAATTCACTAATACAGTAAAAACAGAAAATTCTTTAGTTTTTTGCATGCTCATTAAAGTTTAACAAATCAATGTTGAAGATGCTCCTAATAACTCAAAATGTTTTGTGTTAAACTGACCTATACAGGAACCTGGAGTTGATAAATGCAACTAACGTAAATATTTTGATTTGTTTCCTTCAGTTTCAAATAATTTAGTTTTCAATAGAGATGCTCATATTTACAATAACTTTACACTTAAAACCTATCTCACAAACAAAGCAACACCTCCTCCTCTTTCATCTAACCTGTTCTGAGCAAACATCTCATAGCCATCTAGTTTGGGAAATAGTTCCTTTTTTTCACTCAGCCAAGTCTCTGAGACTGCAATAACACTGAAATTCTCTTCAAAATTATACAAGTAGTCTTAAATTTTAGAAAAGCCACTATAGAGTCTTCGGCTATTAAAATGGTTGAATGAGAATCCCCTCATTCCCTCCACGGTGCAGTACTCACAGTCCAGCTGAGTGTCACAACAGAAATCATTTTTTACATCAATGTCGTTCCCAATCTCATAAGGTTTGTGTTCTTTGTGGGAAAAACCTTGCACAAGACAATCCAGGCTCTTTTCATGATCTACCAAGCACTACAGGAACAGGGGTGTCCCTGTCTATCTTCAAGAAGCTCCTGAAGACCCAGCTCTTCAGAGAGCACTTCCTGTCCTAGCACTTTCAAACACTCCATTTAAAATGTATTATTATGTTTATTCTGTTGTTTACTTGGTATTTTTATTTCATTGTTTTAATTGTACAGCTGTTTTTATGTCTTCCAAATTTATTCCTGTATTTTGGTCTATCATTTTGCGTTTTAATTCTTCTGTACGACACTGTTTTCAATTGTACAGCTGCTTTATGTCTTTAATCTATTCTTGTATTTTATTCTTTTATTTTGGTTTTCCCCTGTAAGTCGCTTTGGAAAAAGCATCTGCCAAATGCATAAATGTAAAATGTAAATGTTAAAGAAAAAAAAAAAAAAAAACCCTCTACAAATCAAAGTTTTCAGTTTTGTTTTTGGTTTTTTTTCTCTAAATACTCCCCTTTTTTTCATCAACAGTCAGATTCAGGGTATAACCAAATAAATAAACAAATAAAATTTATATTTACCTGTTACTCTGTCCATTCATTTCCAACTGAAATTTGTATTTATCCAAATGTGAGTTACTTCTAATGGTCATAACTTTGACCTGTTCTGGTGGTCCATTGAACTTTATCATTATTTTACAGTTCCTTGTCCATGTGCCTTGTATTTTTTTTTTCCTCTTCCTTTAAAATTCTTGCTTGTTGGGCAATTTCTGCATTTCACTTTGTTAGATGTTCATTTATAAATACCCTTTTAAGCCCTTAAGCTTTTTTGTAACTTTAGGCAGCTCAATTTAGTTTTTTCCATTCACAAATTTGATGATGATACTTGATGTTCATTTGTACATCATTTCATAGCTTGATGTTTTAACGATCAAAGGAACTATATTTTCTTCTCCAAGCAACTTCTCTTACACATTACATCCGGTATGTACATACATGCATCCGTACTATTGCAAATGCACTGGTGAGTTTCTAACAAGATTTTCATGAGAATATTGCTGACTGGCTGAATCTCTTTCAGAAAATGGATTGTCTATAAAGATTAACTGACAGCAGTGATTTTTCTCGCCCTTCCTTGAGAGCAGACACAAGCTTCAGCAGCCCACAGGATGAGTCAGTATTCCAGAGTGCAAAGCAGCTGTTTTAGATCTGACACCAATGATCGCTCCACCTGCCTGCACATCCTCAGAGCTGCAGCAGAGATCTCGCAGCAGCCTTGATGTTCACACTGCTGGATACACCACACCACTTTTTTCAGATTCAGCCAACAGAGTTTTTTTCACATATATCTGCACAGTTATGATGAATCTGATCCTCCATTTTCTGTCAATCTGGCCTTAAAGCCATCTGTACTATAACAACTGATCATGATAAAAAACATGGACTGATCAGTGTGTGCCAGTTTGAAGCAGTAAAGACAACAGATCTGTTCTTCTGCAGGCTAGAAAACATCACACAACAAAAGGTACAACAACTTTTGATCAAAAGTAACCTACTTTTTCTTTCATAAACTACAACTTCCTGATAAACACAAACCTGCATTCCATTTTAAAGGAATTATTTAATTGAGTGCAAAGAAATTACTGCACTGACTTACAGAAATATTGACTACAGTTACCATGCTAAGCAGGTAGTTCTACTGCATCTCTAATAATAGCATGTTCTACCACCAGCTAGAAATATTTGCTTAAATTTGGTTTTTGGTTTAAATATAATTTCAGTTAGTAGCATAAATAGGTTTAGTTTAATTGTTATTTGAGTGGTCATTCTTTATTACAGTCACGTCTGTAACACAACTTTCAGGAATAGCTTGACAGGATGTTGCAAATTTGCCACAACTGTTCATTTGGATGCAAGGATGAAAGGATAACATTTTGTTGGCCATTTCAAAGGTCCATATGCAAAGCCATAATATTTTCAAGTTCTAGTTATACCTGCAGTTCAGGGGGCAATGTTTTCACTAGCAGTACTATCGCTATATGAGGTCTCAGCCAGTATATTATTACCCATTCTCTCGGGACGTCTGGCTTCCTCCCAACGTGTAAAGACATGCACTAATTAGTTAATTGGTTTAAATCACCCATGGGTGTGAATGTGAGTGTGAATGGTTCTTGTACACTGTATGTCATCCATCATATGTGATGAACTGCCAACTTCTGCAAACTGGCGGTTGGCAGCCAGGATAAGCTCCAGCACACCAGTGACCCTCTCAGACAATAAAATGAATGAATGAATTATAATTAATGAAGATATACAGTACAGGCCAAAAGTTGGGACACACCTTCTCATTCTTTGCATTTTCTTTATTTTATGACTATTTACATTGTAGATTCTCACTGAAGGCATCAAAACTATGAATGAACACATGTGGAATTATGTACTTAACAAAAAAGTGTGAAATAACTGAAAACATATCTTATATTCTAGTTTCTTCAAAGTAGCCACCCTTAGCTCTGATGACTGCTTTGCACACTCTTGCCATTCTCTTGATGAGCATCAAGAGGTAGTCACCTGAAATGGTTTCCTAACAGTCTTGAAGAAGTTCCCAGAGATGCTTAGCACTTGCTGGCCCTTTTGCCTTCACTCTGCGGTCCAGCTCACCCCAAACCATCTCGATTGGGTTCAGGTCCGGTGACTGTGGAGGCCAGGTCATCTGGTGCAGCACTCCATCAGTCTCCTTCTTGGTCAATATCTCTCACACAGCCTGGAGGTGTGTTTGGGGTCATTGTCCTGTTGAAACATAAATGATGGTCCAACTAAACCAAACCGGATGGAATGGCATGTCACTTCAGGATGCTGTGGTAGCCATGCTGATTCAGGTTGCCTTCAATCTTGAATAAATCCCCAACAGCGTCACCAGCAAAGCACCCCCACACCATCACACCTCCCCCTCCATGCTTCACGGTGGGAACCAGGCATGTAGCATCCATCCGTTCACCTTTTCTGCGTCGCACAAAGACACGGCGGTTGGATCCAAAGATCTGAAATTTGGACTCATCAGACCAAAGCACAGATTTCCACTGGTCTAATGTCCATTCCTTGGGTTTCTTGGCCCAAATAAATCTCTTCTGTTGTTGCCCTCTCCTTAGCAGTGGTTTCCTAGCAGCTATTTGACCATGAAGGCCTGATTCATGCAGTCTCCTCTTAACAGTTGTTGTAGAGATGTGTCTGCTGCTAGAGCTCTGTGTGGTATTCATCTGGTCTCTAATCTGAGCTGCTGTTAATTTGCGATTTCTGAGGCTGGTGACTCAGATGAACTTATCTTCAGCATCAGAGGTGACTCTTGGTCTTCCTTTCCTGGGGCGGTCCACATGTGAGCCAGTTTCGTTGGAGCGCTTGATGGTTTTTGCGACTGCACTTGGGGACATATTCAAAGTTTTTGAAATTTTCTAGACTGACTGACCTTCATTTCTTAAAGTAATGATGGCCACTCGTTTGTTTTTACTTAGCTGATTGGTTCTCGCCATAATATGTATTCTAACAGTTGTCCAATAGGGCTGTCAGCTGTGCATCAACCTGACTTCTGCACAACACAACTGTCAACACAACACAACATCAATAAGGCAAGAAATTCCACTAAGTAACCCTGACAAGGCACACCTATGAAGTGAAAACCATTTCAGGTGACTACCTCTTGATGCTCATCAAGAGAATGCCAAGGGTGTGCAAAGCAGTCATCAGAGCTAAGGGTGGCTACTTTGGAGAAACTAGAATATAAGATATGTTTTCAGTTGTTTCACACTTTTTTGGTAAGTACATAATTCCACATGTGTTCATTCATAGTTTTGATGCCTTCAGTGAGAATCTACAATGTAAATAGTCATGAAAATAAAGAAAATGCGAAGAATGAGAAGGTGTGTCCAAACTTTTGGCCTGTACTGTATATATACATACATATATATATATATATATATATATATATATATATATATATAATATATATATATATATATATAATATATATATATATGTATGTATGTATGTATACACAACAATAGTGGTGGTACCCTTCTGTTAAAGAAAGAAAAACCCACAATGGTCATTGAAACAACTTGAAACTGACAAAAGCAATAATAAATACAATTTTACTGAAACTTAACTACTGAAAATCAGGCATGGCTGTAGAATTGTGGTTCAACAGAATCATTAAAAAAATAATAATAATAATAATGAAACTGGCCTGGACAAATATGATGGCAGCGGAGGAGTCAACTAATCGTGTGTTATTCTCTCTCTCCCTTCCATCATCCGACAGCGTGCGAGCCTTCATGCAGTACATGTCGATACTCTCATCTTTCTACATGAAAACATAGAGCGCAAGGTAGTGATGCGCAGATCAGCAGACCCGGGTCAGGTTGGTGCGCGTCCAAAAAATGTCACTTAATTTGCAGGGCAGGTTAAATAATTCCACAAAAGTGGGTTGGAAAAAAAAAACAGACCTGCACATCACTGGCGCAAGGCCAAGACTGAGGGACGAAGATGACTCAAAGTAGGATTGCTAAACTGATTGTGATCTAGAAAAACTATCATCTAACTATCAACTATCAAGCATGACCAATATTGAATAATAATTTGGACAGCCAGTGTGTTTTGATTATTCTGTTCATTTATTTCAATGAAGACAATGCGCTCTTCTCTCAAACATGCTGTGTGTCTTGGCGGCCGCTGTTAATACTGATTTTAAAGCTGACCATAAGTTTTCTGTTCTTGGAATTGTCTGCATCTCCTCACAACTGTTAGTTTGCAAGACACCTGTGTCCTTCAAAACATGAATGTTTCTCTCAGTCAGCTTCTCGATTCTGCATATTGTAAGCTACTTTATCGCTAAAGATAGCACGAGGTACAGTTTGAACTTTTAGCCCATAGCAAAGCATGAGCTCTCTGAGTTCTGGAATTCAACAAAGAGTAACTTTTCAAACTTCCCAGAATGACTCCAAGGTCTTACATTCTGTCCTGTGTCCATCTGACACTCTTTCTTCTGCTTAGCGACAGTATCACACGTTTTATTTTATATTAACCAATCCCATGTAAGTTTAGCACAGCCTCTATAAGTTAGACTGATTTTCTGTATTAGGTAGAACTGACTCTTGAGAAAGGGCGAAGCTTTGTCTGTCAGTTTTCTCATTTGTGCACAAATAAACAGATCGCCTGATTGAAGCAAATCCATTCTCTACAAAGTCTTTGTTGTTTTCTTTGTTGTCTTTGTTATTTTTATTTATTTCATGAAGACAATGCGCTCTTCTCTCAAACATGCTGTGCATCTTGGCGGCCGCTGTCTTAACATTTTCCCGCTTTATGTTGTTCACTTACACTACCAGTCAAAAGTTTTGACTCACCTGGTTTGTCTTTACTTTCAGAACTATTTACATTGTAGATTCTCACTGAAGGCATCAAAACTATGAATAAACACATATGGAATTATGTAGTTTAAAAAAGTGTGACATAACTCAAAGCATGTTTTATATTTTAGATTCTTCAAAAAAGCCAGATTTAGCTTTTACTACTGCTTTGCACATTCTTGGCATTCTCTCGATGAGCTTCATGAGTAGAGATGGGAATCGATAAGAATTTAGCAATTTCGATTCCATTATTGATTTTGCTTATCAATCTGATTCCTTATTGATTCGCTTATCGATTCTCATTG
Organism: Sphaeramia orbicularis; assembly: GCF_902148855.1. Taxonomy (NCBI): domain Eukaryota; kingdom Metazoa; phylum Chordata; class Actinopteri; order Kurtiformes; family Apogonidae; genus Sphaeramia; species Sphaeramia orbicularis. The sequence continues at coordinate 6,566,247 of NC_043973.1, forward strand.
GGTGAGGGAATAAAAGAGTACAAACGGGTTGTGTTTGCTTTAACTGTCTTTTATATTTCCATGTCTGCACAGAAAATATAACATATACAGTATGTACAAACAATAATAACAGATGACGCTGGGGCCCGGCTTGGGGTGGGGGGTGGGGGGGTGCAGGTGGGGGGCGCGTACAGTGAAAGTGAAACGGTTGTCTTTGTTATTCTTATTTAAGGCCCTCTAAATGGAGGCCATGGAGAGAGGATGGGAGGGAGAGTCAGATGAGGTCCAGATCATCATGCGGTCAGCTTTGATTTGAGAAATGGCAGAAAACCTCATCTCACATGCATATTATTGTATACAGTTATAGTTAAACAAAAAACTGAAACTGTAGATAGGATGACATTTGCACTACTTGGAGTGCAAAGCTCTGTATATTTTAGCACATATTTCTAAAGAGTGACAGCCCAAAAACAAAAGCCCAATACAAGCACATGCTTTTTAGGAGAAATATGTGTTTATATGGAATATATGTTAGTTTTATCTTTAATGTGTTACATTGGCGTTGGCCCTTACCACTCTTACTGGTTAGAATTTAGAATTCTGCCTGTTAAAAGGAAGTTTTCCTTGCCACTGTCACCAAGTGATTGCTCCTGGAGGATTCTGTTGGGTTTCTGTAAATTGGCTTCAGAGTCTGGTTTACACTAGCTCAAAATGTAAAGTGTCATGAAATAACTTTTGTTATGATGTGATGAATACATTTGATTTGATTTTGATTTAGAGGTGTTGCTAGACTTTCAAATAGCTGTATCCAGTAGAAGTAGTAGCAGTATCTGCACTGAGAGTGTGATCACGACCAAAACAGTAAAGTATTCCCGAACCAGAAGCCATGGCTCAACAGCAAGGTGCATACCCTGCTTAGAGCATGAGATGATGCCTTCAAGTCATGAGACCAGCAGGCTTATAGAGAGGCATGCCAGTCTCTGCAGAGAAGCATCAAAAAGGCTCAAGTACAAACAGCATATTGAGGAAAACTGACAAGAACAACACCAGGAACATGTATAGGAGATGACTGGCTATAAAGATATGCAGATGCCACCAGACTCCAGACAGCACCCTACCAGACACCCTAAACCAGTTCTTCATCTGCTTCAATCAATGCATCTGAGAGGCCTGCAACTATCCTGCTTTTCCGCATAGGAATGACACCCCCATCCAGTTTCAGCAGCATCATGTCAGAGGCAGAGTCAACACAAGGAAAGTTGCTGGTGTAGATGGAGTGGCAGGAAGGATACATAAGGCATGCGCAGACCAGCTAGCAGGGGATTTTACCACCATTTTCAACCTCTGGCTACTGCAGTCTATGGTTCCCACCTGCCTCAAGTCAGCCACCATAGTGCCAGTGCCCAAGAAGAACACAGGGCAACTGGGTGGTAGTCTTTCAGGCAGCTCACTAACTGCCATCATCACCAAATGTTTCACGATGCTCATCATGTTTCACGTTAAGACCATCGTTCCTGCTAACCCTGAGCAACATCAGTTTGCATACAGAGCAAACAGGCCAACAGAAGATGCTATCAAAAGGGCCCTCCACACAACCCTCACACATCTGGATAGCAGTAACATCAATGTGAGGATACTGTTTGTGGGGTTCAGCTCTGCTTTAATAGCTTTACTACAGTTATACCACAGAAACTGGTTCAGACATTGGGCAACCTGGGACTGGGCAGCTTACTGTGCAACACCTTTGTGCAACCTTCACAAGGGTGGTGGACTTCCTCAGCAACAGACTCCACAACATCAGGAGAGGAGACCACACCTCCTTCAGTTTTATCCTGAACACCGGTACACCACAGGGGTGTGTCCTCAGCCCCCCCTCTCTTCACCAGTGACTGTTCGCCCATCCATATTGGAAACACCATCGTCAAATTTGCAGACAACACCAGTGTCATGGGACTGATTAAGGATAATGATGGGTCAGCTTATAGGGAGATGGTGCAGCATGGTGCGTTATGGTGTGGTGTCACAACAATAACTGGGACCTGAACACATACAAAGCCAAGGATATGATAATGGCCTTCAGAAGATTGAAATAGACTGAGCACTCCCCCCTTTACATAAATAGAGAGCATGTAGTCCACATCACACTTGACTTCACATGGTCCACAAACATCTCTCAGGCGCAACACAACAAAGGCACAACAAAGAATGTTCTTCCTCAGGTCAAGGTCTCAGATTCGTCAAGCCCACTTACCTTGACCCCTGTTAATAAACTTCTACCACTCCACCATCATAATCAGAGATCCCTCACACCCTGGATAGCCCCTCTTCTCTCCCCTCCCCTCTAGGAGATATAAGACATTTAAGACAGAAATAAACAGACTCAAGTACAGTTTCTACCCACAAACAGTTGAATGTGCATTTTAGCAGACTAATTTATCATTTACATAATTGAGGCTGACATTTCAGCCCCTCCACCTCAAAGATTAATGTGCATATATTGCAGATGGATTTATATATTGACAATGCCTGATTAGAATGCTGATGCAACATAGAGCAGTTTTAAAGCACAGATTTTTTTTTTCTAAATATGCTTTGAAAGCTCACATGAAATGACAATGTAAGTGAGCCTGACTAATGTAAGGGAGGTTCACAGGAAAAAGTGTTGTTTAACATATGCAGAAAATCTGAATATTCGCTGATTTGATCATTCAAGCATCTGATTTAAATCTTGATTGTTGAAGTGTGTAATGGCTCAAACAAGTATGATTTCTGAAGACTTCAACCAAGAGTTGCTGATGCTCAAGAAGATGGTTACAGAAATAAAGGATTTGGACATGTCAAGTGTCAGGCAGGTTGCATACAAATGGAGAAGATTCAACACGACTCAACCTTCACAAGGGTGGTGGACAAACATAGATCACATGTTTTCATCCATGAGGGTAATATGGTAAGTTAAAGGCCTGGCTTTGTTATAAGTCTACCATCAGAAGCATTGAACAATGGTTACAAATGCAAGGGGAGCAAGCAGGGGTAATCCTCTATTCTAAAAAAAAAAAAAAAAAAAAAAAAGTTACTTCAGTTTACATGTATATATGCCCGAATAGTATGGCAAGAATGCTCTATGGATTTTATGGTGAGATCCAGAGTAGAACAATAATTTCTATTCAGTCAATTTCTGACTTAAACAATGGCACATAGTTACATTCAAAAAAGGCAGCATGGGTGTTTGTTTTAACAACATAAATATAACATGAAGCTTCTATTATATTAACTCATGTTTAGTGGTTAAACATTTTTAAATCATGTAGTTTTAGCATGACATGCATGTCTTAACCCTGAACCTAGGATTAAACCACCGATGTAATCTAGATCTTTTAGTGAATAATCAAGCCAAATTTTTAATAAGGATTCCCACACCAGAATGAACAAGGCCAAACTGGCTCATGATGTTTCAAAATGACCGCTTCAAGAACAGGTGTTCTGGCTAATTTCGCCTTCAACCACATTGGAGGAAGAGATTAAGCACACCTGTGGAGCCTGATTGCTCTGGGAAGCTGTAAGTAAGGAACCGTGACAGAGGGGGAAGGGTTGAGAATCTCTAAGGATTTAAGAACAGGGCTATAGGTTATAATCTAATGACTGAACTTAATTTAGTGTTGTTCAATCAGTATAATTATTTAGGGGTATTGTACCACTTAAACATGTAACTGTACTTACCCTGTCAAAATAAATTATCCATAATCATTAAAGTTAATGTGACCCAAGACAACTAAGTCAAATCCTTCCTTAGTAACTATGTTGAAACAACTTTTACAAATTAAGATGGACCCATACGTTGCAAATAAGTAATGGTAATGCCAATACTTTAACTCAACAAACTTAGAATTAGTTGGTTCAACAAAATTGTGTCTCGCTAAATGAAATAATAACAATAATAATGGATTGGATTTTATATAGCACTTTTCTAGACACCCAAAGCACTTTACATTATTGATCCATTATTCATTCGCTCTCACATTCTCCCTCTGGTGGTGGTAAACTACATCTGTAGCCACAGCTGCCCTGGGGCAGGACTGACAGAAGCGTGGCTGCCAATTCGCGCCTACAGCCCCTCTGACCACCACCAGACATTCATACGCATTCATACACCAGTGTGAGTGGCACTGGAGGCAAGGAGGGTGAAGTGTCTTGCCCAAGGACACAACAGCACATGGACAGAGCGGGATTCGAACTGCCAACCCTTCGATTATTGGATGACCCGCTCGACCACCTGAGCCATGGCCACCCTCAAAGCATTGTAATTAGGTGGAAATTCCATAATTTTATTATGCTCATCCAACAAATTGTTTATTTGAGTGTAGAACTCATCATAATACCTTATTCCTACATCAAAAATGATTAATCCCATCCCATCCGTTTAGCATGGTCATGGTAGCATCATAATGGCCCTGTGTTGCTGTATCTGGACCAGGATAATTTGTCATTTTTGGAGGGATTGCAGGAATAATAAAAAAGTTAATGTCTAGTTCAAGCTAATACTATAAATAGGGTCTTACCAGTCAATGAAGGCAGGGGTGCACAAGTTTTTGTTTGACAGAAATATTTTAAATCAGGCCATTTCCACAATAAAGATATAACTTAAGTTATAAAACAAAGTTTTTAAGTGTTCAGAAACTTTTTTCTTGTGATTGTGCATCATCCATTATAAGAGTACTTAAAAGAAGAATGTTAAATCTGATCCTTATTCTGAACTGACCAAATCCATAGCAAAATAAGATGCCCTATATATTGTTTCCAAAGTGGCCTTCAATCACTCTAACAGTCAGTTTAGATTCTGAGCTCAGGTAGTTTTAGTTTTCATGTTCTGCTGTAACAGAGGAAAAGACTAAATCCCTTTTCTGTATTCACAGCAATAAAAAAGCCCTTTCAATCAGGAAATTCTGATCATCCCTGTGGCTTGTTTGATGCAAACCATTAGAAAAACATAAGCACCTCTGACGTGTCCATCTGTTAAACTCATACCTACTCTGACCTACTCGCCACAGTGACTGACCCACTAAAACATCAAAACAGGAAGTTTGTGGAACATGAAACATGTGGAACAGGAACATGAAACATGGATGGTAACAACTAGGGATGCACCGATACCACTTTTTTCCAGACCAAGTACGAGTACAAGTACTTACATTTGAGTACTTGCTGATACCGAGTACCAATACGAGTACTAAATAATCCCATTCCAGTTCTTAGTTCCTTTTGTAAATGTGCTTTATTGTCGTTGTCATTGCTCTGACTGTAACAAGGTGCTGCTACTGATGTTTATTGTGTTGGAATGAGCGTTTCCCAATTACTCCACCAGGGGGCGCCGCTCTTAATTAACAATACTGGACAAATACCATGAGGAAGAGTAATGTTTTTTCAGAAGAAGAAGAAAGTTAGTAATAACAAACATGGAGACGACAGAGGAAACACTACTGTGATACTAATACTGCAGCGTTTTCGCTAGTAAGGTTTAAAAGCTTTGCTTCAGCAGGTAGGGAAAAGATAAATGAGCGATAAGTTTTGTTTTCACTTCCATTGGCAGCGATCTGCACTGCTCCTTACCCCCGACCCAGCCCTGGGTAGCTGTCATAAATATGTCAGTAGTTTTTCTCTAACTTACACAGTCACTCTTTGAACAGATCCTCTACCTCCACAGTTCCCAGTGGTATTCTCCATCTGGGTACGCATCCGTGAGCACCTGGAAAATGGATGGAATGTACGCAGAGGACAGACAGAACGCTGCCTCTGTATCTGTCTGTGTCTTTAACGTTACTTGCAGTCAGCGTTACTTTTATCACCGTCATTTATTGTGAAAAATCTCCACACTCCCCACACATTATTCCACTGCCGCTTACCTGCTGCACTGAACTGTGAATGTCACACAGCCGTAAGTGGTATCGGTGCATTTGTATCGGATATCTTTTACGAGTACGAGTACACCCACTGAGTATCGGAGCCGATGCCCGATACTGGTATCGGATCGGTGCATCCTTAGTAACAACCAATGGCTTTGTGCATTAAATTTATCTTAAAGCCAAATAATCAAATTATTGCAATTATCTTAATTTGTTTAACCTTATAGGTGCAATGATAGACAGCTAGTTTAATATCACAGCTGGGGTAACAAAGTAATAGTATCATTTCAACTTTGCTTTAGTTCATAATTCAAAGGTTGTGGGTTTGGGTGCCATTAAATGCAACAAATCTGTTCATCATCAATTAGAGTCCATCAATCTACTTTAAATGACTTCGGTAACTTTATCACTTGTCATCTTCTCCTGAATACAGGAATACTCATTACCAGCAAGTGAAATAAATTGTTGCAAAACGACCATGTGACAATATCATTTGATATTTTAGAAGCAAACAATAACTGGCTCTTTGTAGCAATGGACAGCACATTTGACTTCTGGTAGTGCAATGTTATTCAAGCGTTGTGGGTTTTAATCCAATCAGAGTCAGTGTTTCCACAACTGAATGACCCACTCATGACTTACCTTTAACTTTCAGAATCATGAAGTAACACAGCATCCTTAAAGACACAGGTCTCTTGTTAGTCTTTGACAGATCTCCTATAGGCCAGGCTCCAACTTTTACAGTGATTTCATTTCTGCACTATGATTACCACTAATGCCATCTTAAAGGCACCTGAAATGTGATTCAAAGATTATGGGTGTGTGTCCCACTAGAATTTGACCCATATTTTAATGACACATGTCTCCTCAGGACTTTACTTTCTATACAAGGCTGTCCATTTCCAGCTGATGATACACAGCAATACAAACATTATAAAAGTACCATGTGAAAACATCTTTGGAAATTTTCTGGACAAACGATAAAAAGCTCTGCTGTGCTATTAGACCACTGATTCAGCAGTGGACATGTAAGTATGGGTTTGAGTGCCACCAGAGTCACTGTTTTCTGAGGAAACCTTCCTCAGCTTTTTGGAGAAAGAAAAAACATCAGACTGAACAATCCACTGTAATTATGAAGAGGAAGTTGATGTTTACAGTATAGGTACCAAATTATAATTTGGATTCATCTTTTCTGTAAATGTCAGGAAAGCACCAAGTGGTCTACCCCCGTGGTTCTGGCAAAATTGACAGGGCACTGGACTTTTGGTTGAGCAGTGCAGATTAACTAAAAGGTTGCAGGTTTGAGTCTCATCCTTTGATTAATGGTGCTTCATAGACTGACACTAAGTAACACATATTCAACTGAACAATCAGCAAATTCTTAAGCTTCTCTGTTGTAAAATGAAAGTGTCAAAGGACACGACACCCAGAAAGACAAAAGGTAGTCATTCTTAAATTAATATCCATCTACAGTGTTGTTTGGCAGAAACCTCAGCCTCAGTAGTGTCTTGGTTCCCACAGAGTAGCTGCTAATTGCTTTTTCACAGTTTGCTACAGTTTCTGGTAAAAACCAATAACACAATCAGAACATTACAGTCTCCCCAGACAAAAACATCACTTTAGCTCTTTGTCTACCTGTCCTCCTGGCTTTAGGTGAAATGCCTGCCATTTCGTGCTTGTACCTTCTACACAGACTACCTACTTAGAGGCTCAAAATGTTGTAAGAATCAGATTCAGCATTCAGTTACCTTAAATCAATCACTTTACTCATATTTCTGTACTACTGGTACATTAGGACAGTTGTACTCACTCTGTGTCTGTGATGATATAGCCAAAGACATCATTGTCAGCCTTCTTCTTGTTACTTTTGACGTCCAGCTGAAGTTCAGGGACATGTAGTGTCTTCTTGCGTGGCTTTTCAAATACGAGAGAAGCAGGAGGAGGAGCCATCTCTTTGATCCATCCCTCTACCTCTGATACCTCCTCCACAGACTGGGCAGTGTCCTTTTTCTGCACCGTCACTTCCACTTCGCTAGTCCGACTCTGCACATTTTCCATCCCCACCTGTTGGCCCCTGAGTATCTCCGTAGCAATGCTGTTTCGGTTCTTGCTGGTGGAGAGGCAGTAACAGGCACCATGGATGTTTTGTCCAGGTAAGCAAGAAGTTTTTTGATGATGCCTCCACTTTCAGGCTGAACAAAAGAAATATTCAGTAAGTTGCTGTGTATCTGCAACCAAACTAGTAGGCAGGCTATTACAGTGCTTAACATCTTTAGAAAAAAATACAAGTTCCTTTCCACCTAGACACTTTCCCATTCACGTAGTACCATCTCCCTTTCTTCTCACTAGGATGTGACTGTGTGTGGATGTTATCATTGTTATTAGTGCACTGAGATAACTGACATCACAAAAATGTTGCAAGGACATAACCAGAGGATGTACAAACTGGGAACTCCTTCTAGTGTTGAAAGATCCACAATAAAATGACAGAATTGTTTTATCAATTTTAATATTTGGCTTAATGTTTGAATCACAGCCATAGGTATCCAGATACACCTTGCATTGTAACAATCCTTTGATTTGTGTATATTCTTTAAAATTCACATTAGCAGGATAATTAATAATTCTTGGGATTTAGTAGATTGGATTAAATTTCCTAAAGTAATTGCCATGACAGACTTCATTCACATGACTTGACTTGCATCAAACTTAAGTCGCAGTTTTCAGGATTTGAGATTTACTTGACTAATACCGGTTGAGAGATTTGGCTTGATAAAAAAGACCCTTCTAGTGTAGACATGGAGAAATTCTTCACTTAAGCCTCAGTCACAAAGCCTCTTATGAACGATGGGTTTGTACCAATCTCCTAGTTCATATGAGATCTGGAGTTCGTAGACATTCATGGAGGGGGCAGTAGTGACTTTCCAGCCGTCTTATGAAGTCGGTACGGCTGCCGTGCAAAACACAAGAGCAACTTGAGGCCTCCATGAGAAAATGACATGATTCTGTGTCATATGAACACCATACAGTTGTCACAGTCTTTATAAGGGTGCCTTGGGATCTTCCTACATCAGACCTATGCCACTTCATGAATTATTTTGTCATAACTTGGATGTACAGTACGTTAGCCCTATGTGAAACTCACAGTGCTCTCAAGTTGATGGTAAAAAGATCTTACGCTGTTTCAGAATATTTAGATCGGTAGATAAACAATGGCCACTTTCAGCACTTTGAGATTCTGCTGAATGAAAAGTGATTTATAAATGCCATTTATTATTATTATCCATCCATCCATCCATCCATCCATCCATCCATCCATCCATCATCTTAATAATAATAATAATGGATTGGATTTATATAGCGCCTTTCTAGACACCCAAAGCGCTTTACATTATTGACCCATTATTCATTCGCGCTCACATTCTCCCTCTGGTGGTGGTAAACTACATCTGTAGCCACAGCTGCCCTGGGGCAGACTGACAGAAGCGTGGCTGCCATTTTGCGCCTACGGCCCCTCCGACCACCATCGAACATTCATACACCAGTGTGGGTGGCACTGGATCTTCCGCTTTATCCGGGGCCGGGTCGCAGGGTAACAGTCTAAGCAGGGACGCCAAGACTTCCCTCTCCCTAGACACCTCCTCCAGCTCTTCCGGGGGACCCCGAGGCGTTCCCAGGCCGGCCGAGAGACATAGTCTCTCCAATGTATCCTGGGTCTTCCCCAAAGGTCTCCCACCCAGTGGGACATGCCCGGAACACCTCCCCAGGGAGGCGTCCAGGAGGCATCCGAACAGATGTCCCAGCCACATCAGCTGACCCCTCTCGATGCGGAGGAGCAGCAGCTCTACTCCGAGCTCCTCCCTGGTGACTGAGCTCCTCACCCTATCCCTAAGGGTGCGCCACCACCCTGTGGCGGAAACTCATTTCGACCACTTGTATCCGGGATCTTGTCCTTTCGGTCATGACCCTAAGCTCATGACCATAGGTGAGGGTAGGAACGTAGATGACCGGTAAATCGAGAGCTTCACCTCTTGGCTCAGCTCCTTCTTCACCACAACAGACCGGTACAGTGACTGCATCACTGCAGATGCTGCACCGAGTCCGTCTGTCAATCTCACACTCACTCCTTCCCTCACTCGTGAACAAGACCCCAAGATATTAAACTCCTCACTTGGGGCAAAGACTCCCACCGACACGGAGAGGGCAGACCACCTTTTTTCCGGTCGAGAACCATGGCCTTGGATTTGGAGGGGCTGATCCTCATCCCGCTCACTTCACACACTCGGCTGCAAACCGCCCCAGGGCACGCTGAAGGTCCAGGTTCGATGAGGCCAACAGGACAACGTCATCTGCGAAAAGCAGAGATGAAATCCTGTGGTCCCCAAAACTGGATCCCCTCCGGCCCCTGGCTGCGCTAGAAATTCTGTCCATACAAATTATGAACAGAACAGGTGACAAAGGGCAGCCCTGCCGGAGTCCACCATGCACCTGGAAGAGGTCTGACTTACTGCCGGCAATGCGAACCAGGCTCCTGCTTCGGTCATACAAGGACCGGACTGCCCTTAGCAAAGGGCCCCGGACCCCATACTCCCGAAGCACCCCCCACAGGATACTATTATTATTATTATTATTATTATTATATTATTATTATTATTATTATTATTATAGTGGCCGTGTACTAAAAGTGATCATCGCATTTAAGATGGCAATAATGCCCTGTCTGTCTGTCTGTACATCGGTAGTCATGTCCACTTTCACCTCTGCAGAAAAAGTTAACATAGTTTAATCTTAGAGTATGTTTTTCATTCATTCATTCATTCATTTTCTGAACTGCTTTATCCTCCAGATGGTGGCATGGGTACTGGAGGCTATGCCAGCATTAAGAGATGTTCACGCATAATTTGGTGATGACTAAGGCTCTTTTCAGACATTAAACTGCGTCAATCTTTTTTTACATTAAGAGTTTTAGAATGTGAATGTTCACTTTATGTGTTTGGGATCGTGCCCTGTCCATGGTGCTGAATCACGCATTACTGTAAAATATGAAGGAAAACTGACCTGCACTGTTAGAAATTAGGAGTCATAATAATAATGGTATTCTAAAGCACTTAATAAAAAACACAACTTAAAGTAGTTTAATGCCCCAGAACAGTGATCAATCATTACCAAAGTTCATGTGAACATCAGTAGTCATGTCCACTTTCACCTCTGCAAAAAGTCTTAACATAGTTTAATCTTAGAGTACTGTTCATTCATTATTTCATTCATTCATTTTCTGAACTGCTTATCCTCCAGACGGTCGTGGAGGCACTGGAGCCAAACGCGCATTCACAAAAGGCTAAATGTAAAAATAGGTTAACGTAGTTTAATGTCTGAAAAGAGCATCAATAATTACGAAAATTATGCGTGGACATCTCTAATATTAGATGTCCACGCAAAATTTTCGTAATTATTGATGCTCTTTTCAGACATTAAACTACGTTAACCTATTTTTTACATTTAGCCTTTTGTGAATGCGCGTTTGATGTGTTTGGGATCATGCACTATCCATGGTGCTGAAATCACACATAACTGTGGAAAAACAGACAGACTTGTCTGCCATGAGAATTCATCAAAGGTTTATTGAATGGGTTCGGATTATATATACTAATCCAAAATCCTGTGTGAGTGTGATCGACTGCTGCTCAGACTTCTTCTATCTTGAAATAGGAATATGAAAAGGAGACTGTCTGAGCCCCCTGCTGTTTGCTATAAATATTGAACCTCTGGCTGCATTAATTAGGTTAAATAAAAATATTAAGGGTGTGAAGATGGATGCCAGATAGAACATTCAAGTTTCTCTGTTAGCAGACAATCTCTTTTTTTTTTTTTTTTTTTTTAATTGGTGATAGTTAACAAGACAATGTGGACAGAAAAACAACAACACATAAACAAAAGGAAACTCAAACAAATAAACAAACAAAAAACAACAACAATGACAGAGTATTGACAAACAACGTCATATTACAATGAAAAAGATCAGAAATGTAAATAGCAATATGATAATAATAATGATAACATGATGATAATGATAACAATAAAAATATTACTTTCTAATCCAAAAAAAAGAAAAGGAGAAGAAAAAAAAAAGCAAGGGGGGGGGCTTGGTTGAAGAGAGAAAGAGGGGAGGGGAGAGAAAGGGGGAGAAGAAGTGTAGGTGGGAATGAAGGGGAGCAGGGATCCTGGTTTGTCTGTAATGTGGAGGTAGACAGAAAGAATGAAGTTAATGTGGATGATGTAAATTAAAAAAAAATGTTTGTTATGGGTTGGATGTGGTCTGATATGTGATCCTGTACATGGCTGTGGTTTTGGTTACTGCTTTGGTATGAGTTCTGGGTGGACTTTAGATAGCTTGTGAAAGGTTCCATGTTTCCTCAAAGGCTGATATATTGTTTGTTTTGTAGGCTGTTATTTTTCTATTGATATGTGTTCTGAGAGTAAATTTGTCCAGTGGGTGGTATGCAGAAGTGTTTGGATTTCCAGTTTTGAAAAATGATTTTCTTGGCGATGGTCAGAGAAATTAGTAATGGGTTATTGTGTTTAGTTGGAATTGTAATGTGTGTCAAGTCCCCCAGCAAACAGAGCGTTGGGGATGCTGGGATTCTGCAGCCCAAGATACACGAGAGTGTTTCTGTGACTGTTATCCAAAATGAAAGAACTGGCTGGCAAGACCAGGTGGCATGAAGATAATCATCTGTGTGACCCAGGGTGCACTGTGAGCAGATATCTGTGCTAATCAGCCCCATTTTAAACATTTTCCCCTGAGTGATGTGTATTCTGTGAAGGTTTTATATTGTATGAGTTGTAAATTTGTATTGGTGGTCATGGAGAAGATGTTTTTATTGATTTGTATCCAGAAATCAGGGTTGGGAGGTAAAGCCAAGTTCTTTTCCCATTTGATGGTTGGGAGTGTTATGGAGGTTTCTGACAATGAAAAAAGTTTATAAATTTTTGACAATTATTTTTTTTGGGGGTTGTAATTTTAAAGATTTCTTCACTTAAATAAGAGACTGTAATATGTTGTTAGATATGTTGATTTTAGATTTAATGATGGATTTTAATGGTTGGTATTGGAGGAATTGGTCTCTTCCAAGCAGACAATCTCTTAACATATATCAGTGAACCACTCACCTCTGTCTCTGCACTGATGAAAAGCTTAAAGAACTATAGAGAACCATCAGGATATCAAATTAACCAATCCAAATCTGAGGCTATGGTGTAGTTGGACAGTGGCCAGAAGAACCAGCTGAAAAATTTCAATTCCATCTTCCTACCCATGGCTTCAGATATCTTGGAATTATAATTAGCTCTGATTCATCACAGTTGTTTAAACTCAAACACGGAAAACTATTAGATGAAATAAAAAGTAATCTTACGAGATGGGAAATTCTACCATTTTCCCTTATTTGAAGAGTGGAGACCATTATAACGAATGCATTACCAAGGCTGCTTTTGTGTTCCAGTCCCTACCAATAGAGGTTCGCATAGCCACATTTAAACATTTAATAAATAGCTTTGAAAATGTTATGGGCAAATAAAAACCCAAGGATTAAATTTAAAAGACTTTAAGCACAAAAGAAAATGGGGGCCTGGATTTACCTAACTTGAGGAAATATTACTGGGCAGCCCAGCTCAGATTAGTGGTTGCCTGGATAACTAACGATAAGGCTAGGTCTGTGGATTGAAATGGAACTGAGTGATGGCCCAATATGCAATTAGACTCAGCCCCATTTTTAGGTCATAAAACTTATGTGTTAAAAACACCTTAAAAACCTGGTCACAAGTGAGGAAACTTCTCAGACTTCCACTATCAATATCTAGAGCAGTGAGGATTGTACACAATTCAATGACTGAAAAGATATTGAAGACAATAAAAAAAGGTTCCGCTATCAAAAGTTCTCCTTTTGATTGCAAAAAAATTATAATAGTGTCTTGGCTTAGGCCCTCGCCCCCCACACTAACACAATGAAACAAGGATTAAAAGATATTTGCAATATGGAGCTCATAACCACTAAATTAAATCTGAAACCAAAACTTTCCTGACCAATGGTTACCAATAAACTCAGATTTATTTCTAGACTACAGTAGAACATATATACAAATTATGTGCAGGTGGAGGTCTATATGTAAACATATTTGTCTGTGTGTATATATAGAGATGTATGTCTGTAGTCATTATCTCAGGTGTTGTTTTTTTGCTGACCTACGCCTCTTTCTTGATTTAATATCTAATAGCAATATTGATGGCAATATTTTATTTCTGTGCACTGGAATTGTACACGAACTCTGTGTGGATGACGAGGCCCATGACCTGCCTTAAAGGACACTTATTTTATATCACTATGGAACACAGGACTGTACTGTTCATGACAAATTCAAATAAAAAGAAGTAAAAAAAAAAAAAAGAAAAAAAAAAAAGGCTCTAGGTCCTAGGTTCCTAGGTCTTTCTTAACTTTTAAAAATGTTTTTAGGACTATATTGGAGGCTTCATTCTGCTGTGGAGGCTTCGACTGACACATTGAATGACAACTTATCACCTCACTTGCTTGTTACTATTGCAGGTCTACTGTAGTGGCAGTGACCTATGTTTTTGTTACACAAATGTTTCATAATATTTACCTTCACTTACTAATGTTAAATGTTAGTAATAATACCCAGCCTGTTAACATAGCATATTTTTGCACTTACAATGTTCCTGCTTGCACCGTCACACAGCTGGATCAATCAAGTGTCCAGATCAAGAATTTTTTCTGTCTTTCTGTCTAGAAACATTGGACCAGCAATTTTGTAGTTAGAAGACCCAATTTCTGTCTTGTGTTTAGGTTATGTGGATCAAAGAGTCGAGTTGAATTATGTCTGCAGCTGAACGGTGTGTAAATCTTGTATTGCTGTATTGTTGCACTGCTTTGGCAGACTGTAGACTGAAACTGATTTAGCGTTTTACTACTCACTCATCACTAATTGAAACAGATATGTGCCTCCTAAGCACCTGTAAAACAAAGGGATGCACACACAACATGTCATTAAACAGACAGCTTTCCAGCTGTTTGAAATAACAGCTTCCCAAGATTTCTCAGGATTGTCAATGATCAGTTTTCTGCGATACATAATACCTAATATGCAGATAACATGAAAGGTCATGCATGGGGGACACTGTATTTCTCAGTCATTTGTTCAAATGTCACTGACAAACTATCTGACAATATTCCACTGTCAGACCACTGTCTAAATCCTGCTTCCAAGGTGGGAAGTCTAAATTGTTCACAATAGGGGTAAAAGCAAATGTCAATTTGGACCTTCCCTTGAGTCAACACAGTAATCAGCAAGCTTGTATTAAGTGTATTATATGTTATGAGATTGTCACAGCTCAACTAATTGTCTTTAAATTTCTTGAGAAAATGTCATAATATTTGACTATGTTCTGTCTGAAGTTTTTTCTTCCTTTAAAGGGAGTTTTACTTCCCAATCAAAGCCATTTGTCAGTTTGTTTCCTGTCTTATTTTAAAAGTTGCCCTCCTTGTTGTGTTCTTGTCTGTTTGCTTGTTCTCTTTATGTTTTTTCCCTCTACATGTCTGTCTCAACTGTGCCATGTTAATCATTATCATTGGGATTTTAAGATGATCATAAAGATAATTATCAAGACATTAATCGTGTCTTGCTCCTGTTTTGTTTCTCTGTCTATCCAGCCACATCTTCACTCACCTGCAGTTTTACCTAATCACCTTTTAATAATCACCTTCTCTGTTCTGTAATCGCATTGTCTAGACATACTGCATCTTCCCTTAGTCTCGTCAGTTTGTCTCCATCATGCCAACCTCCTATTTCTTGTTCTTGTTTATCCTGCATGTTTGTTCCATATGTCCATTGTATTTCCAATCTTTGAACACTTTTATCTGGACTTCAGGTTCATTTTTAAAAACAGTTTCATTCAGTTATTAAACTGCTTTTTGGCCTTGAGTCTAATCCAGAGTTCACCTCTGCTACACATCTTTGACATGGTTGGGTTTCTTCTTCAATCTTGACCTTACTTTGTGAAGTGCCTCGAGATAAGTGTGTATTGTAAATGCCACTACATAAAAAAAATAAAATAAAAAAATCAACTCACTGAATTGAACTGGAATAAATTAAGACCTCCCACAGGTAAATGTAGCACAGACCTTGTAAACTCTGGCCTGCATTTATGCCATGTATGAAAGTCCATTTTACAGCCTCGATTATTTGGTTTGGATTGACTATTTCGCATTGACTGCTGCAACCATGTCCAGGTGAAACAGTGGTTCACCACCCTTTTTTGTCTCGTGGTCCCATTTTAACATCACAAATTTCTGGCGACCCCAGACATTCGAAACTTTCTTTTTTTTTTTTTTTTTGGCTAAAATGTATTTGTTTTTGATCATGTAATAGTTTGCTATACTATGTTGCAAATAAACGTTAATTTTAGACAACATTTAGACTATATAATGTATATTACTATGCACGGAGGCAGAAAAGCCAGGTTGAGATTACTTCACAAAGTGAGAATTTTATTTTCCTTGGTCAGGATATGTACAGTCAGTCCAGCTTGTATTTACAAGGCTGACAATTAATACTGAACACACAATAACTCAAACTATGAATTATGAATGAGCTGCAGCATTTTAAACCAGCCACAATGAACATTTGAAAATTAAACAGTACCACAGTGCTTCAGTTTCAGCATCACAGTTTGTCATGTCGTTTATGGATTATGATTGTCTCCGTCAGCTCACCATATATTTTTTAAGTGTTTTTTTTTTTTGGGTTTTTTTTTTTTTAATCAATTACTACAAATTTCAGGTGACCTCATTTGAATTCCAGGCAACCCCATGTGGGGTCCTGACCCCAAGATTGAAAAACACTGAGTTAAGACATCACAGCATTAAACATATAATTTGTACTGTTTTATCCAGAACCAACATATGAAGTCAACATAGTTAAACACTCATTTAAGTTATTTATTGTGTGTGACTCAGAATTCTCTATCAGGACAGTCAGTTGGTTCACCTTTGCACTGAAGCTGACGTCAAACAGTATAAAGCTGTTTTGAAAACCAGAGGCCTTCAGGTTAATCTCCTTCCTCCAGAATATTACACAACTATTCATAATGTCAGCTTTACCTCTGGCATTTTCTTACAAAACTGGAAGCCTACCTTGTCCTTCAGATTCTGCTCTTCTGTTTCTGCTTGGCGGTCTGCTGGTTTCAAAGACAAGCAGAGACAATAGACACATGGATCTATGAGTACAGCAGCAGCTAACAACAACCTTGGAAGCAGAAACACCTTCTAAATTTCTAGGACTTCAAAAAATTTGAAGATTAAATCTTTAACTTTTGACTAGTTGTACTTGTGCTGCAGTAATACAAAACATTAGAGAATGACCATGATTTTATCATAGTTCATTAATTTCAAGACATTATACTTCATTACCTACTAGGCACTGAGTGAATTGTGCAAAAACAACAAAAAATTCCCAAATGGAATCACTAGAAAACTACCTTCAGGTGCAGCAGAGACTACAGCAGAGCCCTCCTGTGGCTTAACTGTTGGAGCATCCTGCAACACCTTCTCTTCCTCATCTCTCAGTGCTTCCTCCTTGTCCTCTCTGTCATTCATCTCTCCTATGTCTCTTGGTCCAGGTCTGACCCGGGTTAGGCCTTCCTGTCTTGGTCAACCACTTGCAGAGCATCTGCTATAAGGCTGGATAGCTGGTTCAGGTCCTGTGGCGTCAGATTGTCCACATCCACGTGCTGCCTGCCAATGTTCTTTAACACATTTTGGATAAACCTCTCTGGAAAAAAGATGACCATAACAAAGAGAAACATCAAGTCACACAGAGTCAACAAAAAATGCACTGCATGCTCGAAAGCTTAAAGTGGCCTAAATTTGGAAATCTGAAAATACTCCATCAGCCTCACATGTGTTAATCACCTATCCTGTTTGTCTTATGAATTGCTCAAAGATCCCTTTTGCCAGTTTTTATAACATAACAATGAAGCAACCATAAATCACAGCAGCTGAACAATAACAACTAGTTGCAGTTTATGCAAGTTAAAACTTCATGATCTGTTTGTAAACTGTTTAACTCCTATTTAACTGTTTAACCTGACTGTACTTTATAGTAATCTGTTTGGGTCTAAAACCAGCAGCAGACATCTGTTTGGATAAAGGAAAATATAAAAATAGGTCTCCTATGTATCATAGCCACATAAAAGTTGTTTGACTTTTTTTTTTCTCACTGACTCTGTTTCTGGCTAACATGTTTGTCTGTGATCTATTTTTGTCATTTTAAGTCCAGATGAGAAACCTGGGTTTGGGTCTCAGAGGGGCAGGTCAGCTGTCTGTTACACTACAGCACAGAGCAGCTCAAACACAGGCCTCTTAGAGACAGTTCATCAAGTAGACGTTGAGAAATGCACAGTGTGATGTGTACCTGAAAGTTTATTTGTCTGCTGTTTATGTTGTGCACTCCCATGCTGGCAGCCTAGAGCCCAAATACAAACACAAGTTAATGATTAAAAACTAACCAGTGGCCTGCTGATTGTTTCACTATGGCTTACGGAAATGTCATGCATTGCTCTCATTTTGTCCTTATTCACAAACTTTGGTTGACATCTGCTGACCTCTCCAAGAGGGCATTTAGAGTGATGGAGAAGAGGAACTATAAAATGTAATCTGTCTGTGTGTGCGTGTGTGTATGTGTGTGTAATTACTGTAATTATTGTTTTGTTTTGTTTTTTCACATTCTGTCAAATGTGACTCTATAGGTCTGCCCTCTCTGCTGTAACATAAAAACATGGAAAAGTGGCTTCATTCATCAAGTATCTGAAATTACTCAATAAAAAGAAGTTAGTTGCAATAAGGGTTGGTATTTTAGATATGATAGTGTTTCCATGGCTTGGTATTCCCCAGCTCCATCCTCTTGTCTAAATATGGACACTTTTAGGCTAAATGTAGACACTTGAAAATTATTTCACAAACCAGTAATAACATGTTATGCATTATAAAATGACAAAATTAGAAGAAAAAAGGAAAAAAAAAAAATCCTAAATTTTGCTTAAAAAAAAAAGTTTTGAGTAGTTATGTGCATAATAACATCCTGGTAGTAAAACAGGATGTGCAGTCTGATGAGGAGACTTAAATATTCCTTAGTTCAAACATCATAGCCAATTTTGATTGAAAACAGTCACAGGCAACTCTACTTTTCTATTGTTTATTACTGTCATGTGCTTCAAATTCACTTGACAGCTTTGTGGAAATCCATCTAATGACTCACACAGGTCAGTTGAGCTGAAATAAATTATGGCAATGCATGTTATTTTTCAATGTAAAAAAATGTGTGGCATTTGATTGTTCTGATGTTCTGCAGCTTAAACCACATACCATCCACAGATGTAAGTGGGTCCTTGGCTGAAGCTCCCTGAGTTCTTCCAATTTTCACAAGTCTGGAGTTTAAGGAATCTTTTTTGAGTCCAGTGTTTTCTATTCCGTTAGTGTAAAAGGGCCTCACGCGGGAGGGGGGGGGCTCCTGCTCCTTGGAATCCACCCCCCCTCCAGGCAGTGACAGATGCATCGAGAGGTAATGCTTGAGGGCAGCCAGGAGAAGGTCACTGTCAGCCTGAGTGCTGAGGAGCTGGCTGGCAGGCGGTCTCTGGTTCTGTAGCAGTGGGAAAGATTCAAGAGAAGAGAAGCTGGAGGGAGATGACTTTTGAGACAAAGTCTGGGTCTTGGAGCGATACAGGTCTGCAGGACTGCCTGCCTGGAAATGATCACCCTGAAAAATAAATAAAAACAGACATACAGGATTCAGTTTATTTTCTAAAACACTGCAGACTTTTTAAACTAAAAAAAAAAAAAAACCTTGCTGTACTCTTCAGAACAGTTATAACAACAGTTTTTATTGTATTTATTCTTTAAGTTTTTTTTGTGTTTTTTTTCTATTTTAGTTTTAGTTTAATAAGCCGGTAAATGATTTTGAGGTACTAAGCCAAAGTAAGCCTTAGTTTGTGTTGTTTGGGTGTTAAAATAATATTATCATTTTACAGAATCTAAAAAAGTAAGGATGAAAAAATGCATAACCCTTCAGTGCATGCATATTTTAAAAGGTACTAAACAAAATGAAAATCACACTTGAATCATGACAAAAATTAATTAAAATCGGGCTGCACTTTAAGAGTTGCTTTCATATAATACATTAAAAGGTATATTTCTTACATTAGCATTCACACATATACTTTACATCGACAAATTCAGATATAGAAGAGGTCCTGAAAAATAAGCCAGAAAAAAACCCAAACTGTAATTATGGAACAGTGTCCCTAATAGTTACATCCAAAGCCTAGACTGTTAATTTAAATGGCAGTCAGACGTCCAATATTGTGCAAAGCATTTTTTTCATCTTTTTTCACCGCTAATTTTACTTTCAGTCTTATTTTTTATTGACTGTAATGGCGCTTGAATTCATGTAGTGTAAAACATACATAGATGAAATCAATGCTTAAAATACGACAAAAATGACAAAATTGATATGATCTAATTTTTACACATTTAAAAGTGTTATTCCTTATATTAAAGTAGACTTGAAACACTGGACAATGTTAGTGTGGTTTATTTTCTTTGTACTTTAGGCAATATATTGCACTGCAATAAAACTTGTTACTCATTTGGATTTATTAGAAAACTATATTATTTTAATCTCTGTCAACAGCAGAGTTATTGTGAAAGAAGCTAGCTGATGATGCCACTCATGAGTTCATCTCTGCTGTTACCTTGTTCACCAGTAGATGATATTGAAGTGAACAGATGATTATTGAGATAGCTGTAGGTCATAACTGACACTATATGTCATAATAACATGCTCGTCATATTGCAGTAGAACTTTATTAAATATGGTCACAGTTAATATGACAGGTCTGAGCAGAACAGGTTCAGATTATTTAAAGGGACCAGATGCTGTTTGATTACATTATACTCTGTTATTAAGCTGTTTATGTGAGGTTAAATAAATACAGCTTGTGACAGAGCTGCTCAGAAAAGTCCTCAGAGAAGTGGCAGAGAAATGGCAGCAACGACTACTATATGAAACTAGCAACTAATAAATATTTCCATCATTAAAAATGTCATATTAGTTAATTAATTAATTCAACCAAGCAAAGACTTTAATTGTTGTGTCCTTTGGCAGAGACCAATACTTTTACACAGCAGTTTAAAGAGACCAGCAAAGATTTTAAAGGAAACTGAAAACTAAAATAAGAATAGGTAAGAAAAAAGTTATGACATACTGTACATAAAGATAATGAGGCAGAGTATATGTGCATTCAAAAACAAGCCTGTTATACAGAGCAAAGTATGAAAAGAGCGGAATATGTTTCATTTTTGTGCTATAACTCCATTTAGTTAAAAAAATAAATAATTTCAAGGCTACATCTGAAGAAAATATTTTCTGACATAAAGATAAAGCACTTTACAAAAAAAGAAACAAATTATGAATCCATTTATGCAATGATATTAACATATCCATCAGCTACGACAAAAGCAAATCTGAACTGCTGACTCCATTAACGCCCACCTAAGAGCACAGAAATGTAACGAGCTTAAGTAATGGTAAAATTATCATAACAAAGCCAACATCAACAATGATTATTTCAGCTCTTTGCAGTCATACTTATGATGTATACATGTGAGGCCCTTTCTCAGTTTTCATCACTGCCTCTGTGAGAGCCAATTTACAGTTCATCTGCTTGTGCCCTTTAGTGACCCTTTACTCCTCCTGGTTCTTTTGATGAGCCCCAAACACTTAAAAAAAAAAAACCTGCACAGAGAAAGCCACAAACCTAAAATGACACCTGCTGGCTCCACATTGTCCTTTCATATGTGTGCTTGGTACAATCCCACAGCAGGAGGATGGCCTCCACCATTCAGCTCACCGTTGCTGCCCTCTCTCAGAGTGGCGGACATGATGGAGTGAGCAGTCACGTGGAGAGTTATTAATTAGGGCAGTGAACTCATGAACTCTCAGCCGGCATTATTCAACTCATCGGTCACGTTGCACAAAGGCATCAGTTACAACAGAGGAGTGAGACTAGAGTGACAGCGAGGGATGACATTTGACTCCCCTGCTGTCACTATGTGCATGTTTGTATCTTTGTGTGGGTTTCTATATAAGCAGCTCTTTGAATGACTTCCATGCTTGTACTGGATGTGTTGATGTGTTTTTAAATGGAAGCAGGTGGCTGCGAAACACAGGGTGCATTACATGAAGATGCTGAGATAAAAACAAATGATCCACCCTGCTCCGCCACCTTTCAAATTTGCACCAGGGAAAAAATTTGTTTTTTTTTTTTTCTTTGACTAACTGTAATCATTGCATTTCATTAATTCACACATTTTGTATTTTACACTGTTATTGTTTCAGGACATGCTAGGGGAATTATTTCTTGTGCTGGCTTGGGATATCTGGAAATTACTGATTTGGCTGTTGCCCCATGACCGAGACACAGGTAATGGCAGAAGATAAGCAGATGCTACTTACTAGCCCACCCTAACAAGAAAGGAGGTTAAATGATAAGCCTTGTGTTTTTTTCTGATAAAAAATGCCCAAGTTATATTATTACATAGACTTGTGTGACCAGGTCAGGGGTGGATAAAGTAGATTTACAACCTTTGAAAAATTTGTAATATTACTACTTAAATGTTGTCATAAAATTGTCATCATAATGTGAAGAAGTAACGGTAGCACTAAAATTCCAGAAATAAACACAGAGCTAAAATTGCAGAACTAAATTAATGTGCTAAAGTGTGGCAGTAGTTGTTAACAAATAGATAATAATGTAGTAGTATCATATATTTAGCAAAGTAATACCCTTGTAATAACTGCAGTAATAACCAATGAAAATTCATTATTTTTCATCACATCAAAATGTGTGAAAAATTCAGAAAACATGCGATGTTAGTGCTACTAGTGTGAAAGTTTTTCGGTGAGTCAGGTAACCATATTGAAAAAATCATGAAAAATGACTTTCAATAACTTCAATGAAAGAAAAATGTACAGTCAAATCTGTCCATTTACAGAGCTCTATTATTGGCATATTGTGCTTTTAATGTAGCATCATGCCCGATAATTTAAAACACTTAAAAAAAATTGAGACAAATTAGGCAAAATCAGTATTTCAATTTCAAGTATAGTATTTAAAAAATCTGAAATTTAAGTTCATGCTTTAACTATTTCCTTCTGCATTTTGGGAGTAATTGGTGTATTACAATATACAAAATATATTATTGTACTACAGCGTTGGTTGTATGGAAACATGCAAAACTACAGTGAGGTCAAACGAGGAGGCTACAGACATAGCAACAAAGATGAAGTCTAATGTGGCACTGAAGACAATGCAAAATTGAATGCATTGTGATATCACATTTCGCTAGCTTGATTTAGTACTACACCTAAGTCAAAGTGCCTGGTACTAATACCAAGAACAGAGTCAAGTTGAATTTTGCTGCAACCATGCTGAAGAAAAGCACCATTACAAATGAGGTGGCCCTTGAGCTTAGAACATGAATGAGAGCAAATAGAAGATGGCAGTGATTACACTGGTCAAATATAACTGTAAAAAATGAGGGTAAACAGTTGAGGAATGTTTAATGGAAATGAAAATTAAATAAGATTAACAGAGCAGTCAATGAGTGTCTGACCTCTCCAGAGATGCTTAGAGGAGCGGGCAGTATTTTTGGGGATCAAGCCAAGGCGTTGGAGGTATGTCTGCAGGTTTTGGCTGAGCTCAACCTCTACTGGCTTCACTCTCTGGTCTATCGGGTCCATGGCTTCAGCAGCGGGTCTGTAACAAAGAAGCAGTAGCTTATATTTAATTATATTTTTCACAGTTTAGAAAGGTTTTCATATGAACATGTTTTAGCAACAACCACAAATTCTTTCAGATCCATCAGGACAGATTTTCTAAATTTTAATCTAATTAGTGATTTTGAGTTTAATAATAATTCTTTGCTGTTGAAACAACCCAGTCTGCAAGTGTAACTAACCAACAAGTAAAATGCCACTAGAATAAAAGGAGCAAAACTTAACCGAGTCTGAGTCACTAATAAAGAAAAATTAAGTCCAAAAATGCTGGTTGGCTGTAGCTTCCAGGATACAGTTTTGGAGACAGTCTTGAGAAGGAATGAGAGAATGGTTATTACTCAGATCTACAGGATCTACTTCAAAATACATGTTAAAATACATTCACATTTTAGGTTCTTTGAAGTGGAAAATTATAACTCTATTGTACATAAACATGTGTTTTCAAAATGTAAGATTTATACACATATACATACATGTGTATGTGTGTGTGTGCATGCGTGCGTGTGTGTGTGTGTGTGTGTGTGTGTGTGTGAACTGAATAAAAAACATCAGCTAACCAGCACTTTTGTCATTTGTTTTACAATTCATCTTATTAAAGTATGCAAAATTTTGCACATTTAATCTCTGAGGCAGATAATTTCTAAAGCAAAATAGTTAACCAGTCCATCTTCCACGAGCCACTGTTGGGTAATCTGGGGAACAAACCGACCTGCTGTCAGTGCTGTACACGGGTCCGTTCTGTGGTGGCTTGTAGGGGATCCTTCTCAATTTGGACAACTCCTTGGACAGGACCTGCTGGGTGGTATCATCCTCCCATGTCAAACCTTCAGACACAAAGAGGAAAAACCTTTAGAGCAATACCACAACACAGTGCTATAAAGGTTTGCTACAAGGAACTGCTTGATGAAATATTAAAATCAGTGAGTTTCCTTTAAAATAAAGACTTAGGAAGGAGGCAGGTGTTTTCCTTAACTCATTAGGTCATGCGTAACAAGATGAGATGAGGTAACAGCTCAGTGTCCTTGGAGACTCACTGCACAACCAACTGTTGCAGTGAGTAAGCAATAACCATTCCCCCTCTCCTGCTCCTAACACAGTTCAGCAACATGGGCTTCATCAGTTTAGTTGGAATTCATTTTACTCCTGTTAACACCACAGTTCACAATACCCATGCATCCATGACTATTGAGCTGATTTGAAGCAACCCTGGCAAAGTCATAAAAAAGGACATGCAAATTACATGCAGTTCCATGAACTAGTTTGGAGAGAACACACTAGATTGCATCATGTGGTCAGAAGGTGGCGTTGGCACGTACGCTACACATGGTTGCAGTAATCTGTCACACTTTTCATTTGATATGTGAGGTTTCTTCTGTGATGAGGCCATGGAATAATCTGGTCTGGTCTCTGTATTACTTAACAATATATGTGGTACTATTTTATCAACATATCTGGAAATGCTCAGCAAGCAACGGATGTAGCTATTTTAACACTTGAAAAAAAAATTGTTCTATTGTGCTCTGATAACACTATACTTACCATTTTACATTTTGTTAATTTCATAGATATATCCAAATTCAAGTCATATTCCTATTAATGCGTAAATAGCCATCATTACAGGTGTGTCTTCAAGCACCACCCTAAACAAAACACAGTATTTGCAACAAGTCAGAATATGTCTGATATGGACGGTCTTCTGGTTCTAATTGTCCAAAGATGGTCCTGAATATGTATGTGAACAGACTTTGCTTGACTTTTCAGGAGACTGAAGAGACATATACAAGTCAAATTCACAGCACTCATTAACTAACTGCAGATAATCTGGTGAAAAAAATCCATTCAAATTCATGCTCTGCATCCCACTTGGGGTATCAAGACTAGAATTACTGTTCCAAGGTCATATGCTTCTTTTAACCCAAGTGTCTGTTTAAATGTATGTCTCATTAAATATACAGAGTGAAGATCTTATAGATGGTGTTCAATTGTATATCTTATGGTGTAATGAAAGTTTTCTTATTCCAGTGAACCATCTCCAGAGACTGACATGCTGTCTGAAGGTACTGTTTTAAAGGGAAGATGATATTGAAAAACGGCTATGATGTCACAGTGAAGCTTTTTGGCCTTTTAGTAAAAAATGTTATCTCTTCCTAATTTTGTGGTGATTAGCATGCCAATTCAAAAGTTATGGGCAAAACATGTTTGTGTAGTTACAGTAACCTTCACCTTTGACCTTTGGCGGCCAAATTGTAAACAGGTCACCCTAGATCCTAGTAAATACTTGTACCAAATTGAAAGAAGTTGCATCAAGGCATTTCTGACACACAGCATGGGGAGATTTAGGGGGACTGACAAATATCTCAAAACAAAAAACATAAACATGTGCAGCTTTCAGTGATCTGTCTCCTTTCTTGTGTCTTGTGTAAGTAATGACTTATCCAACTGTACACTTATCAACTGTATTTCCATGGGGTAGATAAGGATTGTGTTTTTTTTCATCTCACTATCTACTTCACTTGGATATTTACTTTCATGTGAAGTGTTCTATTTGTTGTCAGACTGTGAGGAAGAAAATATGCGTCCTGGTCTGAGAGCACAGAAGACACCCTTTTTGGTATGTTATTCCCTGTTGAGTTAACCTGTTAAGCATTGACCACTGATACTTTGATGATATGTTAAGATACCTCCACAAAGTCTGAGAGACTTACCCTCCCTCCCCCTGGGTGTGAATCTTTCCCCCCTTCCTGGAGTGCAACCCCTTTTTTTTTCTTTCTTTCTTTCTTTCTTTGTCTTTAATTTTCTGTTCACTGCTTTGAAGTAACTGTATAAATACCATCTGAAAACGTAGATTTGGGGTCAGACTACTGAAACAGACTGTCTGCATTAGTACTCTCACCGTGCTCCGGAACACTAAATAAAACTACACTCATTACAGCAAACTTTGAACCAGGTTTTGAGATTTTCTTCAACAACTGACAGTGTCTGAGCAGAAATTGTCTTTTTTTGTGAAACAACTGAAACAAAGGGACAAGCTAATGAGCAGTTTCTGTATTTAGTGTCCCTTTTCTTCTGAGTAACATTTATATTACGTACTTATCTTGGGAATAGGATCAGCATCAGTGACGAAAAAGAAGAAGAAATCTCTTCTGCATTTCAGCAAGTGTACAAAAGGACGAACTTGACGTCACATCTGTTTCTCATACTTAACATGCATTCAAAAACAGATTTTTGGCAACCAAGCAGAGGAGCAGGCACCAATGCCAGATGGAGCTCGTAGAACAAAATGTTACTGGAAATATGGCTATGCCATGCAAAGCATGTGAACTGAGACATCTGGCAGATGAGCAATGACATCCCTTTAAGATTCAAGTAATACAGACTGCAGTTCCAGCTATGATACCACGAGACCTGGGTCCAGCACAAAGGAACCATATTTAAAGTAACAATCAAGTAAATACCTGGCCAATAAAATTAAGATAAATAGGGAGAAAATCACTATTTCCTCTATAAAGAACTCAGTGGGTATTTTTTAGAATGATATGCATTTGATGGGGGGTGGGACCTTTCTGTGTGGAGTTTGCATGTTCTCCCCGTGTCTGCGTGGGTTCTCTCCGGGTACTCCGGCTTCCTCCCACCATCCAAAGACATGCACTAATAGGTTAATTGGTTTATCTAAATTGCCCATAGGTGTGAATGTGAGAGTGATTGTTTGTCTCTATATGTCAGCCCTGCGATGAACTGGCGACTTGTCCAGGGTGTACCCCGCCTTCACCCCTATGTAGCTGGGATTGGCTCCAAGCGACCCCCGTGACCCTAGTGAGGATAAAGCGGGTTCAGAAAATAAATGATATGCATTTGATGTGTTTGGGATCGAGCACTGTCTGTGGTTCTGAAATACACATTACTGTAAAATATGCAGGAACACTGACCTGTACTGTTAGAAATTGGGAGTCATGATAAGGTATCACATGAAGACATTTGAAGTAGTAAGTATAAGAATAAAACAAAGATTCACAAGAATAATAGAGAGAAGTGGACATTACAAACACTAACCCTCCAACACCCTGACTCTCGTCCCTGTGGACTGTGCATTATTGCTGCAGGTTTGGTGTTGTTTCAAGGTTATTTTTCTGTTAATAAAACACTTTGGCTTCAGCACCGTACGTTTGAGTCCAGTCATTCACTCCGTCTTGAAAATTTGTATTCAACCCTCTCAAAGAACTGACACACTGCCGCCCATAGAAACACCTTACATCCACCTTAAGAAAGCCGTGCGAATCTCTGTCTGTGTCTCTTTGTATGAATGCCATAAGGGACCCCTAATAACATCTCTTGTGATCTACTTGTGGTCACTGCAGGAACATGTGGGTTCTGGAAAGGCCTCCTGATCCACAAATGTTGTGCGTTGTTTTCGCATTGTTCATAACTAAGGCATTCTTTGGTGCACTGTGTGAAAGGAGGTTTCATACTGCGTTTGTGGAAAATCTTGGACAAATCGTTCACCTGGCTACGAACTTAGGAACGTTCCACAAACACTCCATTCTTATAAGTCCACCTTGAGAAGGTCGTACGAAATGGTCCATAAATTGTTTGCACAGTGTTCGTAGCCGTTCGTAACAGCATTTGTGACTGAGGCTTAAACAAGGAGCAAATCTCTGATATGGATTCTCCAATCACACTGTCAGAACTTCATGAAGCTCTTCAGCATATGCCAAACAATAAGGCTCCTGGCCCTGATGGCTTTCCTGCAGAATACTATAAAGAATTCTGGCCAATTCTGTCATCTACACTTTGTAGAGTGATGATGGAAATCCAGGAAAGTGGAGCTATACTTCCTAACATCAACACTGCCAACATCTGCCTACTTCTGAAACCAAAGATCCTACTCTCCTACCCATCCACTACCGTTTGTTATCTTTTATGAATGCAGATCTCAAGATTTTCTGTAAAGTGTTAGCCAAACAACTAGAAAAAATTAGCCCTCTACTGATAGATCCTGACCAAACAGGGTTCTTAAAAGGCAGATATTCCACCAATAATGTGTAGACGGATCAATATAATTGATTATTCAACAGTTCATGACCTGGAGGCTGCAGTCATCTCATTAGATGTGGAGATGGCATTTGACAGAGTAAATTGAACATTCCTTCAAGCTACACTAAATAATCAGGTTCTAGGATATCTTTCATAAACTGGATTAAAACACTATACAGCTCACTAAGGGCCTCAGTTAGAACTAATGAAAAATCTCTCCAAGCTTTAGCCTTAAATGGGGCACCAGACAGGGTCCCACTCTCCCCATTGCTTTTTGCACTATTCCTTGAACCACTAGCCACGAGGCCTTATCTCTGAGTTCTGGGCCTCTCTGGCTCTGGTATAAGACACAGAAACTCAGATGATTCTTGGGACTCTCAGACAGACAGCCTCAGCCTCTTTCTGATCTGTACCCCTTTATTGGAGCTCCAATAAACTTTCTTCCTTGAAGACACTGATCGCTTGAACTGACCCTTCTTTATTTTAGATGAATTAGTAGAGTATTATTTTTTCCATAACACCACAGCAATTAGGCAGAATGTCAACATAAAAGGAAGAGGAGAGCAGACCACGCCCCACTGCAGATAAATGGTGTCTGTGTGGACAGAGTCTCCTCTTTCAGGTTTCTTGGTGTTCATGTGGCTGACAACCTGACATGGCACACCAACACAGCAGCAGTGGTCAGCAGCAGGTCACCTTCAGGCAAACCTGATGGAAGGTTTTTATCGTTCTACAGTGGAGAGTGTGCTAACAAACGGCATTACAGCCTCACTGTAAATGACAGGACAGCCCCGCAGGGGGTCATAAAATTGGCACAGAGAATCATCGGCCGCCCCCTGCCCTCCCTGGAGGCCATTGCAGACTCTCAGGGGCTCAACAGGGTAAAGAAGATTCTCCATGACCCATCCCACCCTGGTCACAGCCTCTTTGACCTGCTGCCTTCCAGCTGAAGGTACGGGTTTTGAGGCAATGCACACATAGACTCAGAAACACTTTTTACCCCTGGGCCACAAGGCTCTTGAACAGTAGCGGCACCAAGGGGGGGCATGGGGGGGCATAATAAAAGTGTGAGAGACTCCCTAACTGACCGGATAGTCACTTTGGACGATGTGAGTGTAGCCTCCAGCACCACAGTTAAAATGATGCTGAAAAATTAAATCATGCATTTGTCACGTCTAGATTAGATTACTGTAACTCCCTACTCGCAGTGTGTCCTAAAAGTTCACTAAAACAGTTTTCAACTGGTTCAGAATGCAGCAGTAAGGCAATTAACAGGAACTAATAGAAGAGAGCCCATCACCCCTGTGCTCCACACCCTTCACTGGCTTCCATTTGAGTTTAGAATAAAATCCTCCTTCTAACATATGAAACCATTAATGGTATGGGCCCCTCTTAACTCAAAGATGCTCTGGTGCCATACCATCCCAACAGAACACTTCGCTCTCTGAATGCAGGTCCACTGGTCCCAGGGTCCCTAAAAGTACAGCAGGAGCTAGAGCCTTTAGTTACCAAGCTCCTGTCTTATGGAATCAGCTTCCAGCTAACATTAAAGAGGCCGACACAGTCTCTACATTTAAGATTAGACTGAAAATTTTCCTCTTTGAAAAAGCTTATGGTCAGGTTACCCACCTCCTCCCACACCTTCACCTGTCTGGATGGACCTCCTCACCCTCAACTGTCTCATCTGACTAGATGGACCCCTTCATGTGCCCCCACCCTACTGCATCTTTACAGACTGGAACTACATCTGCAAATGGACATCCATCAGTCCTAGTGCACCTATAGTCTGTTCGTCCATGGAAGTGGATCTCTCCTTCACTGTGGTTCTCCCCAAGGTTTCTCTTTACCCACTGGGTTTTTGGAGTTTTTCCTTGCCGAGAAGGAGGGTCTAAGGACGGGGGATGCCCAGGACATTAATACATTCCCTTCATCTGCCATTTATTTGATATTTGACTGTTGTTTGATTTCATATCCAACTATTTCTGTAAAGCCCTGTGAAGCAACCTTGTTGTGATACCCAAATAAAACTACAAATAAAACTGAATGAAAATTTAACTGAATTGAATTGAAATTGAATTTGTCATCAGTTCCCCCTCTTTTTTCTTAAATGCACATTAAACACTCTGAGCACTTATATCACAGGAGCTAGGGGTGCTGGGCCAATGCAGGTGATGGGTGTCAGATCTGGCCCTGGGCTTTTTGGCACCGCTGGGAATTATCTCTGCCTCTGTCAGTCCGTCCTGCCTCTGCTGTGGGGTGGGTGGCCACCCTGGGGTTCTGCTTGCTCATGGGCATGGGGGAAGGTAGGGGGGGGGGTTGCCTGCTCATGGCGCCCAGGGACGGTCGCTTGGGCCCCATGTGGATGGTGGGGGTGGGGAACTGACTTGCCCACAGTGAGGGGACTGATCGTTAGGCCAAACCCCGATCGTAAGTGAGTAAATAATTCAATATCATCGTCACGTCATGGAATGAGCTCACAGACTAGCACAGTCTAACAGCTGGGTGCCCACCTGAGTCTGAGTCCTGCTGAAGCAGTCACACATATTTGCTTATGTTTTATTTCCATAAACTCTTGAGTTTTAGCCGCAAAATTGTAATACATGGTAATAGTCCTCACTTGCTGAAACAGTCACTTTTTCTTAAGTTTTCTCTGTCTTTAAGTTTACTCTGAGCTTTAATGAACATCTACATGATCAGTAAATTAAATATAGGGTAAAGTAAGTGATTTATACTGACAAATGCAAAACATGGAGGTTTTTCTTATAATAATTACCTCTGCCAAGGAGGTTATGTTTTTGCCAGGGTTTGTTTGTTTGTTTGTCTGTTTGTTTGTTTGTTTGTCTGTCCGTTAGTGTGCAACATAACTCAAAAAGTTATGGACAGATTTGGATGAAATTTTCAGGGTTTGTTGGAAATGGGATAAGGAAGAAATGATTAAATTTTGGTGGTGATCGGGGGTGGGGGGGCCCACGGGGGGGCCACTGATCGTTAGTGTGCAACATAACTCAAAAAGTTATGGACAGATTTGGATGAAATTTTCAGGGTTTGTTGGAAATGGGATAAGGAAGAAATGATTAAATTTTGGTGGTGATCGGGGGTGGGGGGGCTCACAGGGGGGGGTCACTGATTGTTAGTGTGCAACATAACTCAAAAAGTTATGGACAGATTTGGATGAAATTTTCAGGGTTTGTTGGAAATGGGATAAGGAAGAAATGATTAAATTTTGGTGGTGATCGGGGGTGGGGGGACCCACGGGGGGGGGCCACTGATCAGCCTTGGCGGAGGTCTGCGCTCTCCGAGTGCTTCTAGTTGGTGATAAATCACATGAGAAACGTTAAAAAGAGAGAAAAAAATCATTTAGAAGCTGCCATAAAAGTACCACTGGGTCTTAATGGGTTAAAATATGCTGAAGTAATTAAATTTTGCTAAACCGATATAAAATTGCATAAAAAGAAAACACATCCAAATCTTCTTCTCATCCAATACCTAAATCTAACCCTTTTGGTGTACAAGAGTCATAAAACTTACGTAAAATCCCCTGACTCTTTCATCAGTGCCAACACTTTGACATTTCTGCTTTTGTTTCAGAAACAGCTGGATCGATTATCGTAATATCCGTGTTCGCCTCAAACATCTTGAGTGAATCTTATCTGAAATAACCACAAACCTCCACAAATATTCCCATCAACCTGCTCAATATTAAATGATACAGCTATAAATACTATAATATAAACTTTATTATTATCATGTAATGTTAAATGGTTTGGCTTGAGTTAACACTTTCTCTACATGGTTATTTCTTAACTGTGGACCTAAATATCATCATAAATATGTCCTATAATGAAAAGAAAGTAAATATTAAATGTTTCACTGTAAAAGTAGGTGTAAAACCAGATGTAAGGTGATGAAGGTATTTCTAGTTATTAACATTCACTGTCATGCTTTTATACATAATTTAACATCTGTTTTTAAGAATTTGTCTTGGACTTACACTGCAAAAATCAAAATCTTACCAAGTGTATTATTCTCATTTACTAGTCAAAATATCTCATCACACTTAAAATAAGACATAATCACCTACAGAGTCTAACACCAAGTTCTTATATCTCACTGAAAAGTTACTCTTTAGGTGATTTTGTCTTATTTTAAGTGTGATGAAATATTTTGACTAGAAATGAGAAAAATACACCTGGTAAGATTTAGATTTTTGCAGGGTATTAACACATAAAAACTTCTACACATTACATCTTTATTTCCACTTATATAGAAACTGAACATCAAAAGAAATTTATCACATATTCTATGTGATGCCATTTCACACCATTTTATTAAATATGAAAACAAATTCTTTCTTGTTCTTAAAAAAAACATTTAATTAACAAACAAAATACAACAAACAACAAAACAGTGGATGAGTATCCAGAGGATAATGTAAAATATGACTAAGGGTAGTTCAACAAAGTTCACATTTAGCAACAAGCAAAATTATTAATCCACAGCAAGTCAAAGATCTCAGTCCCACTGAACATCTGTGGGATATTCTTGGTAGATCCGTGTATGCTAGGCGTCCAGCACCTGGCAACCGCCAAATGCTCATCCAGGCCCTTCAAGAAGAGTGGGACAACATCCCCCAAGATAGGATCAGGAGGTGAATCCAGAGTATGCGCAGAAGGTGCACAGCCTGTATTAGGGCTCAGGGAGGACACACCCAGTATTGAGGACATTGATCTGGACCATTTGGTCAATCTTTGACTTGCTGTGGATCAATAATGTTGCTTGTTGCTAAATGTGAACTTTGTTGAACTACCCTTTGTCATATTGTCATAAATGTGAACTTTGTAATTGGTGGCTATTCGTTTTCATGTGCCCTTTTGGAAGTTTGAGCCCCTGCCCCTTTATAGCTCTCTGCACGGCCCTGGTGCATATGTGGGTGTGTTTATGCATGTAGGTGTGTGTATGTAAGCGTGCACGTGGAGGTGTCAGTGGTGTGTGTGTCTGGGTGTCTATAAGTGTGTGTACATGTGCTTATGGGGATGTGTCTATGTGTATGGAGGACTGATGGGGGTTTGAGGTTTGAGGGTGGGAGTTGTAGGGGATGGGGGGTGAGGATGGGCCTCCAGGCCCCCAGGGCGCTTGGCTGGGGCATCAGGGTGTGTACTGGCCCATGGTGGGTGGCTGTCTGGGGTGGCCTGGTGTCCCAGTGTGCTGGGGGGGGTGGGTGGCTCCTGGCCTGTGGGGCTCGGGGTCCTCCGCCTTACTTGCCCCTGGGTAGCTGGCGCCGGCGGGGGTTTGGTGGCTGGTGTCCTTGTCCCCCTGGGGCCTGTGCTCGGCTGCTGTGGGGCCTCCAGCTGGGGCCTTCCTTGGCCACCTTCGGGGTGGGCACACTGTTGCCTCTCGGTGACAGTATATATTAGTTATTGTGTCCAACCTCAGCAGCGATGGCCCGTTGTGAGACACCTTGCTTATGCAGCTCAACAATCCAACCGTGTTCAAAGAGAGAAAGCTTTTTTGCCTTTGCCATCAGGTCATGACAGCATGAATACCTGACCAAAAAAATGTTGAATCCACATTTTTACACAGATTTTGGCTTTTAAAGGCTGTGTTAAATGTTAACTCAATTTTTATTTATTTTTTTTTTTGTCTCACTCCCATTTCTTCGGTTTGCATTTTGAAACTCTACTTAGAACCTTCTAAAGATCCAACAGTGCAAAATGTAAATTCATGCATTTTTTTTAACTGGTCTTAAAATTTTTAACAGGAGTGTATATATATGTTGCCCGGGACAACAAGTGGCCATGTCAGGTGTTGGAGAACCAGGATGGAGTGTTACTATGGTAGCAACCCCACTGAGAGAGGGTACATACATTTGATGTGGGAGAGATGGTCACCTCAATACCCCACATCCTTACTGACTAAGAAGCTCTAAGCTCCATGATCAAATATCAGTAATAAGAAGTTGCTGTCACAGATAGAGAGGACTTGAAAACTGCACTGCTACCTATCCCTACCACTACCATCACTGAGACACTCAGCTGATGTATGCAGCAACAACAGTCATCCTAGAGATGTTTGACTGCAAGATGAACAGCATGAGTAGCCAGAAGGAGTGAATTTCCCATGGAGGAGGCTAGAGGCAAAGATCATGGTGGCACAGAGAGATGTCAGCCTTCTAACAGAATTAAGCAGAGGTATGAATCTAAGGAAAGAGCTGCCCAGGAAATGTAACAAATTGTCCAAAGCTGAGGCACTGGAGACTGCTAAGCAAAGGCTCACAGCCCTAGCTACCCACCTAAAGAGACAAGAGAAATACAAGAGAAATAGAGGCAAGGAGAATAAACATGATGTTCTCCACTAACCCAGCTTAGGTCTACTCTTAATGGCAGGGTAACAAGGTGACAACAGATCCACCCAGGGCTGAGACTGAACAATACTGGAAGAGTATCTGGGAGAAAGAGGCACCACATAACACTAATGCCCAATGGCTCATAGACTTACAGGCAGAGCACAGCCAACTTCCAGAACAAGATCCAGTAGTCATCACCCTAGCAGACGTCCAAACAAGAGGGTCCAGTATGAAGAACTGGACAGCACCAGGGCCTGACATGATTCACACTTACTGGCGTAAGAAGCTGACTGCACTCCATGAATGCCTAGCAACACAGATGAACCAGCTGCTAATGTTGGGAAACCACCCAGAGGGGCTAATTCAAGGCTGGACAGTCCTCATGATGAAGGACCCCCAGACGGGAACAATACCATCCAACTACCGGCCGGTAACCTGCCTCAGCACGACATGGAAGCTCCTGTCAGGCATCATAGCAGCTAAGATGAGTAGGTAATTGGAGCAATACATGAGCAGAGAACAGAAAGGACTTGGCAGTAACACCAGAGGAACCGAGCACCAGCTACTGGTTGACAGGGCAATTAACCGAGACTGTAAGATGAGGAACACCAACTTGTGCACTGTCTGGATTGACTACAAGAAAGCCTATGACTCAATGCCACACACGAGTGCGTAAAGCTATATAACATCAACAGGACACTAAGAGAGTTCATCTAGAACTTGATGAGACTATGGAACATGACTCTGCAGGACAACTCAAAGTGAACTGCAATTGTGCAGGTGAGCATATATATACACTACCGGTCAAAAGCTTTAGAACACCCCAATTTTTCCAGTTTTGTATTGAAATTCAAGCAGTTCAAGTCCAATGAACAGCTTGAAATGGTACAAAGGTAAGCAGTGAACTGCCAGAGGTAAAAAAAAAAAAAAAAAAAAGGTAAGATTAAAAAAACCTGAAAAATAAAGTACATTTCAGAATTATACAAAAAGGCCTTTTTCAGCGAACAAGAAATGGGTTAACAACTTAAAGCAGTTCTGCAGCAATAGAGGTTGATCAAGCCTCGAAAGTTGGTGCCACCAATTCCTTGCGTTTCTTGATTACCTACAACTCCCTCTGTCTGCATAAAAGTAGTGTTGGAACACACTTTGGCACCAAACTGTTGTGAGCATTATTTGAACAGTATTGTACTGCAGAAAGTAGTGTGTTACTATAAAAATGGCAAGGAAAAGGCAATTAACAACAGAATAGAGACAGACCATCATAACACTTAAAAATGTAGGTCTTTCCTATAGAGAAAGTGCCAA
This sequence comes from Sphaeramia orbicularis, assembly GCF_902148855.1. NCBI lineage: Eukaryota > Metazoa > Chordata > Actinopteri > Kurtiformes > Apogonidae > Sphaeramia > Sphaeramia orbicularis. The sequence goes on from NC_043973.1 coordinate 6,602,709, forward strand.
GAAAGTCAAGGTGTCAGTAAGTACAGTTTCCTTCACCATCAAAAGGCACTCAGAAACTGGGGGAAATGCTGACAGGAAGAGGTCTGGCAGACCCAAAGCCACAATAGAATCAGAAGACAAGTTTCTGGGAGTTAACAGCTTGCGTGATAGGTGACTCACAGGACAACAACTTCAAGCACAGCTCAATACTGGTAAGTAAGCAAGTCTCAGTTTCAACTGTGAAGAGAAGACTTTGAGTTGCAGGTTTGATCGGTTGAGTAGCAGCAAGGAAGCCATTGCTGAGACTTCAGAATAAGAAAAAGAGGCGTGCCTGTGTAGCAGGAAGTAGAAGGTAACAATGACATCACTGGTAAGGAGGGGGAAGGGAAACTTATAAATGAGACACACCTGAGAGCTGTGTGTGGAGGGAAACTCAAACAAAGGAGAGACTGGAAGGAGGTCAGAGAGAAAGGAGAAGTGAGATTGACAAGGAAAGGAGGGAAAAACAAAAAAAAGAAAACAATGTGGCTTTAACGGAAGAATCTGGAAATGGACCGGTGTGGACCCAGGAGACTTTAAAAGAGAAGCTGAATCCCTGGAGCAGGAGGACTGGTTCTGCTCGGACTCAGTAGTTACTCTCTCTCTGAGGACACCCACAACCAGATAAGTCCCTTTTTTTTCCCCAAACTCTCCTGGCTTCTCCTGTCTGGCCTGAGGATACCCCTGTGTTCTCTCTCTCCCCCCTACTCTACACACATATGCCCCTAACCTCCAACCTGCCCTGAACTGGACCCCATTCATCTTTACTCCTTCTCACACACACACACACACACACACACACACACACACACACCCCATGAACTGAACTGAACTGAACTGAACTCTCTACCTACATGGAAAAACTATTGTGTTCGGAAATGGACTACCTAAGTTTAATTTAATGTCTGCTTAATTTACTGTTTAATTCCTGATTTAAGACGTTTTTTTTTTTTGAGTTGATGAATAATAAGAAATGTTTTGATGATGATGCAGATGATTTTGAAATGCTGATTTACAAGAGAGAAAATTAAGAAACCTTAATTTTATGTGTGAACCGATGTCTTTTGTAATAATGAAGTGAGCAGCTGGGTTTCTTTTTTGTTGTTGTTTCCTTCACATTTAAGTTTAATATGTAATAAAACTGACAGGTGGAAGGTAATTTAACACTTCTCCTGTCTGGCGCCCAAGAAATTATTTTTTATTTATGTTATTGAGACTTCTATGTTACAGAAATGGCGCCCAACGTGGGGCCCTGAGCTATAAAACTTCAGTAATATTAAGTTAAAGTATACCTTCTAATTTATTTCACCTGTATATCCATTTTCTTGGTCTGTTTTGTGGATATTTGTGTTTTAATGTGTTGAATGCTGATTTGAACTGATACTGACATTTTTTTGATGTGATGACTGAACCTTTAGTGTTTTGCTCTGTTCCATAATTCATACTTCACCCATAGCCCCCCACACCTTACAGTATGGCTAAACAGCCTTCTACAGTATCACCAAGTGTTTCTCTTGATATAGAACCTCCTGATGTTCAAACCCCTCTACTGGCTGCACATGGTGCACCCCCTAGATTTAGTGCACATTTGCAAACTTATTTTCCAACCCCCAGTCAACCGCCAGTTGGAAGACCTGATGCCAGAGTCCCACTTCAATCCTTTCCTCCCTTGGATAATTTACATCCTATTGATCAGTCTCTTGCTTGGGAAACTGAGGCTGTGTCTTATTCATCTGCTCCAGGAGGTGGAGTTTTAAACCTTCCAGCTTCCTCTTCTTACTCAGCACCTCCCTCTCCTTATGAACTTCCACGTGCAATATCTACACCTGCTCGGAAGTTGAATCAAATCGCAGAACAAACACAGACAGGCTGGGACAGAATGCAAATGGAAATGAAGGAGCAAAAGGTGGCTATTAAGAAGCTAACCACCTACTTAAAAGAAAGTCAAAATTCTTCGCAGAAACAGCTTAAGGATTTTATGGATCAAATAAGTACAAATCATCAACAACTCTGCACTATGATTACATTACATAAAGAAGAAACGGGAACTGAAATGGAGAATCTTGTGAAGGGAGTCAAACTGATTGTAGAACAAGAAGTAAAAAACTCTGAAGCATCCCTCCTGTCAGAAGTTCGATTTATGGTGGAGCAGCTTCAAGTGGAGATCCAACAGGAGCTCAAAACTTTTCTCACACATTCTCAAGAAAGCATTTCCAAGTTGTCAGAAACTGTTGAAGCAACTAGTGCTGAGCTAACCAAGCTGGCTACTAACATGAAGAAAATGGAGACTGAAAATAAAGAACAGTTAACCCGTCTGGAGAAGAAATCTTCTGGTCTGGAAGGAAGACTAGAATCTTTAATGGCTGAAGTCAGATCTACTCCATCCTCTTCAAGTTATAGAGAGTATTCTGATAAATCATGCCCAGCTCTGTCTACAAACCCCCCAATTATGAAAAGTGATCATATTTAAATGACCTTCCCAACATATGGAGGCCCTAATGATGATCCTGACCCTCTTAATTATTTGTCAAAGTGCCATGACTTTCTTGCTCTACATCCTTTGATTGATTCTGATATTCTGGCGACTTTCAGAACTGTCCTCCAAGGCACCGCTCGTGACTGGTGGGAAATCGCTAGGTTAGATGTCACTACTTGGAGTCAGTTTGAGACTGTCTTTTTGTCTGCTTTTCTTGCAGAAGACTATGAAGATGAACTGGCTGAACGTGTCCGAACCAGCAGACAAAAAGAAAATGAGTCCATCAGAGACTTTGCTTTCACTTGCAGAGCTCTATGTAAAAGATGGAGACCCTCTCTCACAGAGGCTAATATTGTTAAAATGATCCTGAAAAACATAAAACCTTATCTTGCTAGTCAGCTCAGGGGTCGAGTTGACTCAGTTGAAGATTTAGTGCATCTTGGTCATCAGTTAGAAAAAGACTATGAACAGCAACTTCAATACAATCAAAGACTGATGGGGACTCAAAATGTTTCTCCTTATCACAAGCATAAAACTTCAGTTCAAGCCAACGACAAACCTAGACCAGCTGTTTTGTGTTGGAGATGTAAAGGAGACCATGCTCCTGGCTCTTGTCCAAATTACAGTTCACCTAGTGGAAACTCTGCTACTTCTCATCGCCAGCAGGGGCCGCCAAAACACTTTCCACGATCACAAAAACCAAAAGGATTGTATGGAAATGGTTCTGTGTCAGTTGTGAAATCTAGGAAATCTCTTCCCGTATCATCTCAACCAAAGCAAAATGCATCATGCAAGTCAATCTCCCAGACTCCATGTCCCCCACCTGAAACTACCTCTAGTCCCCAACAGCTTGTTGTCCCAGTTTCAATTGGTGCATGGTGTGGAAAGGCCATAGTTGACACAGGAAGTAGCTGTACCCTCATTCATGAGTATCTCTGGGTGGAGTTAAAAGGGTCAAAGGCTGACCTCCAACCATGGACTGAAACTCCATTGTATCTAGCTAATGGTGAAGCCGCCATTCCAATTGGATGGGGAAACCTCTGTGTTGATCTTCAGGGAAGAGTGTCCACTCTACCTGTGGCTGTACTCAGACCAGAAGTACTAGCCTATGGTATGGTTCTTGGCCTTGATTTCATTTCTAATGTGGGAATGATAATCAATGTAGCTGATAAAGCGTATAGCTTTATGTCCAATCCTTCTTTGAACTATCCATTTCAGCCAGGTAGTGCTTACCTCCCACAGAACACCACTCAGCTGACCAAAACAAACAGCCAAAGAACAAAAAACAATCCAGGTCAGACTCTTTCCCTAATCAGCTCCATTCCACCTCCCATCCTCACTCTGGAAACCGTGCGAATGGAGGTGAAAGATTACATTAACATCACTGTGTCTAATGCTCACTTACAAGAGGTAGAAAAAAAACAATTATAATAATACAATAATACAGTTTTGCAACACACAATCTACACTACTAACTGTGTTCCAATCGAACAGAGACCTTACAGAATGCCGGCCGCTAAGCAAGCAATTGTAGAGGAACAGTTAAGGGAGATGGTCGCTGCTGGAGTTGTTGAACCCTCCCATTCCGGGTGGGCCTCTCCTGTAGTGCTACCTCCGAAAAAAGATGGTGGACACAGATTTTGTGTTGACTTCCAGAAGGTCAATGCTGTCACTGAGACAGACTCCTATCCTCTCCCTAACATCAATGAAATTCTTGAGTCTCTTTCTGGATCCTCTCTTTTCTCCACAATAGATTTAAACACTGGATACTGGCAGGTACCCATGGATGCTGATAGTAAAGCAAAGACTGCCTTTGTCACGCATGCCGGACTGTATCATTTCAATATCATGCCTTTTGGTCTTAAAAATGCCCCGGCCACTTTCCAAAGATTAATGGAAAAAGTCCTGGATGGCCTGCGTGGTGAAATCTGTTTAGTCTATCTTGATGACATAATCGTGTATTCATCATCTGTAACTCAAAATTTTGAGCACCTTCAGACTGTACTGGATCGACTTCACAAAGCCAATCTGACTATCAATCTCAAGAAATCTAGGTTTTGCCTGCAAGAAATCAAATTTCTTGGACACATTGTCTCTCAAAATGGAGTCAGTGCTGATCCTGACAAAGTTGAAGCAATCCGATCATATCCAGTTCCAACAAATCTGAAAGAAGTTCAGAGATTCTTAGGCCTTGCTGGATGGTATCATAAGTTTGTACCAGACTTCTCAAAAATTGCTCAACCTTTGAATGACCTTAAGAAAAAAGGGAGACCTTTCATCTGGAGTCAAACATGTCAGCATGCCTTTGATCAGCTGAAGTCCTGTTTGATCTCTCCCCCTATATTAGGTCATCCCAATCCAGAGCTTCCATTCTTGGTCTACACTGACGCCAGTGATACAGGACTGGGAGCTGTGTTGACCCAGAAAGACCCTAATGGAATGGAAGTAGTTCTTACTTATGCTAGTCGAACATTAAATCGAGCTGAGAAGAACTATTCGACAACAGAAAAAGAATGTCTGGCAATCATCTGGGCTCTAGAAAGATGGCAGCATTATCTGGAACCAAAGCTCTTCACTGTCATTACAGATCATTCTGCCTTAAAATGGGTTCTCTCCTCAACAAAAACCACAAGTCGACTGATCAGATGGGCCCTAAGGTTGCAACGCTTTGATTTCCTTGTAGAATACAGGAAAGGCAAACTAAACAGTGCTCCTGATGCTCTTTCCAGGATCCCCTCTCTTGTCCAATGCTGCCTATACTCTAAAAAAAACTGATGACAACATTTACATATCTCTTGAAAGGGTTTGGGAGGAACAACATAAAGACTCAAAAGTGGAAGAAATCTTGAAACAACTCGCTGAAAGGAACACAAAGGTAGAACAGGAGTTTGTTGTTCTGGAAGACAAACTATACCACAAAAAACAACAAAATGAAAATCAGTTCCACTACAGACTCTTGTAGCCGGATGACGGTGGAGTGAGTGAACAGACTCAAAAACAGAAGTATAAATTATAATATCTTCCTCTCCGTGTCAAACCAAATTCCTGAACAACCATGCTGATTGGTCCGTCACCAGGTCAGTACTGGGACATCCTTTGCAAATGACATTTACAAAGACAGATGATCTTAAAGAATGAGCCTAATGGACTCGGTTTTGACACTAAGCTGACCTTTTGCCTCTCAACATCTGTGTCCCATTATTCTTGCTTATCCAGAGGTGAAGATGAACCCAGAAACGAACAAAGGACTGAATGATAAAATCACTCTATGTGCCATGTAAATAATGTATTACATTATGTGTTAATGTTGATTAACTCAGCACGTTAACTCTTTTATGCATGTAATACTTAAGCCATTTGCCTGACCTGTGGTTTCACATATGTGTGTCCTGATCATGTTCACGGTAAATTATGTGAAAGTAAGAGTATCACTGCTTATAGCATGTCTGAATAATCATGCTATTATTTTACTGATGCTTAAGTGAGGTTACAGGTGATGTATAAAGTTTAAGAGGATCTTATTTGAGGATGCAAAGTTTTCTTACAAGGCTAAGCCACAGTCCTCTCCCCCTCTGTCTTCCCAAGAGGGAAGAGAAACGTGACATTTTTGAATATTCACGAGGAGGCGTTTTCCCGCCGAAAACAGACAAAGAAGGCAACGCCCCAAGGCATCGATAACTCATCTATATGCACGAGGAAGGCGTGGCAAGCTGGTTTTTGGACAGAACTATAAAAATGAATGAAACCAACTTCTCCGGGGAGTCTTTTCCATCTCGGGAGTCTTTTCCATCTCGGGAGTCTTTTCCATCTAGGGAGTCTTTTCCATCTCGGGAGTCTTTTCCATCTAGGGAGTCTTTTCCATCTCGGGAGTCTTTTCCACCTCTCCCAGGCTCTCACAGAGCAGAGCTTTTTCCACCCTGGCTGCTCTCACCTACGCAAAGAGAAGAGCTCTTTCCACCTTTGCTGCTCTCACCTACGCAAAGAGCTTTCTCCACCTCTTCTGAGCTCTCATCTAAGAACAAAGAGCTTTCTCCAAGGAGTCTTGACCATCTCCTTGGCTCTCAGAGCTGTTCTATCCTCTAAGCTCTCCAAAGAGCTTTATCATCTTCGCTGTTCTCCATCTTCTCCTGGTGAGCTTTCCAGAACCAGCCGCCAGAGCCAGCTGTGAACCTCCTCCAGCCAGCAGAACTTCAGAACTCCAGACCTTCAGGCCTCCAGCGCAAGCACGTCGCTTCACAGCCTGTTCCTGCTTCGAACTACGTCAGAAGACTTCATCCATCTGCCGTCAAGGCCGTGCCAGTTGCTGCATCCGCACCGCAACAACTTGTAAGAAAACTTGCTCCTGATTTATCTGAGTTGGTGTTATTCCAAGTTAAGTAGGTTTACCTCAACGTAACCTCACTAACATTATAATCTCTTGAATATAGCTATCTGCCAACTTAATTTACATATTCTCCTGTCCATAATCTCCTGCTCCTTTGGTTGTATTTGTCTCTTGTCTTTATGTTATTTGTGTGTCTTAGTTTAGTTAATAAAGTATTTATATGTATATAAATCCATTGCCTCAGTTGCGCTTTGTGTACTATTATTCACACATGGGTTCACTGTGCAGTCCACGAACTATCACCTATGCAAGATTTCCAAATTATTGTTTTGAGTTGATTTAAGTTTAAGTTTGGTTATAAATCTATAATTAAATTAATCAATAAATCAACACTCAATTAATAAATAATTTGGTATCCAATTCTTGCTACACTCTACATCCCCCCTAGTCTAGTTCATGAGATACTCCAAAATTATCATGAAAGCCCTTTAAGTGGTCATGCTGGGATCTTCAAAACTTATAAAAGGCTCTATGAGGTGGCCTATTGGCCTGGAATGTGGACAGATGTGAAAGCTTTTATAAGGCAGTGCATGGTTTGTCAAAGTATAAAGGCGGACAATCAGAAACCTGCTGGAAAAATTCAACAAACCAATGTCACACGCCCTAATGAGATGTTGGTTATTGACCTCATGGGTCCCCTACCCAAAAGTACACAACAACATGAATATTTATTGGTAGTGGTTGACTATTTCACCCGCTGGGTTGAGCTTTCCCCCCTACGAACTGCTACAGCCCAAACTGTTGCTCGATTCCTGAAAAATGAGATCTTTACCAGATGGGGTGTACCTGATCACATTCTGTCTGACCGAGGACGTCAGTTTGTGTCTGAAGTATTCCGTGAACTCTGTGCACAATGGACTGTGACTCCCAAACTCACAACTGCATATCACCCCCAGACCAACCTGACTGAAAGAGTGAATCGCACTCTGAAGAGTATGATTGCTTCTTATGTGGATAACAATCATGCTAAATGGGATCAATACCTCCCAGAGTTAAGGTTTGCTATTAATTCGGCAGTTCAAGAAACTACAGGGGTCACACCTGCTGAACTACATATCGGCCGGAAGCTTAACAGTCCTTTGGATAAAGCACTAAAAGGAAAGATTTATCCCCCTGATGCACCGGCCTATGATGTCATCCAGCAGCTGACTAAATTCAAGGAAAATGTAGAAGAAAATATAAGGAGATCAAAACAACGGCAACGGAGGAGTTACAACAAAAATCGCCGCAATGTTGGTTTTGAACCCAGACAAAGAGTATGGGTGAGAAATTTTCCACAGTCACACGCTCAGAAGAAGTTTTCTGCTAAGTTGGCAAGGAAATGGAAAGGCCCCTACAGAGTTGTCCAACAACTAGGACCCCTGAACTACCGTGTTGTTCTGGAGGATACGGGTGAGGATGTACGGACTAGACATGTCTGCAATCTGAAGCCATTCTATCCCAGTGCGGAGGACTTAGAGCACCTGGAACGAAAACGCATACAAGACATCTTTCAGGAAAGTTCTGAGGAGGAGGATTTCCTTGGATTTGTGGATTGAAATAAAAGGATCTCAGTGTGACCACTAGGCGTGGTCTTGTCGAATGGAGGAGGAGTGTAGCAGGAAGTAGAAGGTAACAATGACATCACTGGTAAGGAGGGGGAAGGGAAACTTATAAATGAGACACACCTGAGAGCTGTGTGTGGAGGGAAACTCAAACAAAGGAGAGACTGGAAGGAGGTCAGAGAGAAAGGAGAAGTGAGATTGACAAGGAAAGGAGGGAAAAACAAAAAAAGAAAACCTTAATGTGACTTTAACGGAAGAATCTGGAAATGGACCAGTGTGGACCCAGGAGACTTTGAAAGAGAAGCTGAATCCCTGGAGCAGGCGGACCGGTTCTGCTCGGACTCAGGAGTTACTCTCTCTCGGAGGACACCCACAACCAGATAAGTCCCTTTTTTTTCCCCAAACTCTCCTGGCTTCTCCTGTCTGGCCTGAGGATACCCCTGTGTTCTCTCTCTCCCCCCTACTCTACACACATATGCCCCTAACCTCCAACCTGCCCTGAACTGGACCCCATTCATCTTTACCCCTTCTTACACACACACACACACACCCCATGAACTGAACTGAACTGCACTGAACTGAACTCTCTACCTGCATGGAAAAAATATTGTGTTCGGAAATGGACTACCTAAGTTTAATTTAATGTCTGCTTAATTTACTGTTTAATTCCTGATTTAAGATGTTTTTTTTTTGAGTTGATGAATAATAAGAAATGTTTTGATGATGATGCAGATGATTTTGAAATGCTGATTTACAAGAGAGAAAATTAAGAAACCTTAATTTTATGTGTTAACCGATGTCTTTTGTAACAATGAAGTGATGCAGCTGTGTTTCTTTTTTGTTGTTGTTTCCTTCATATTTAAGTTTAATATGTAATAAAATTGACAGGTGGAAGGTAATTTAACACTTCTCCTGTCTGGCGCCCAACAAATTATTTTTTATTTATGTTATTGAGACTTCTATGTTACACCTGGGCCATGAAACACCGCCAGTGGACTACTGGAGACTGGAAGAAGGTGTTATGGACTGATGAATCAAAATTTGAAATCTTCAGTTCATCCTGCAGGACTTATGTACGCCATCGAGTAGGTGAAAGGATGGTTCCTCAGTGTGTGACATCAACTGTCAAACATGGAGGAGGAAGTGTGACGGTCTGGGGCTGTTTTGCTGGATCCAGGGTCGGTGACTTGTACAGAGTGAAAGGCACCCTGAACCAAAACGGCTACCACAGCATTCTGCAGCGCCATGCAGTACACTCTGGGATGCGTCTAGTTGGTCAGGGGTTCATCCTACAGCAAGATAATGACCCAAAACATAAGTCCAAGATATGCCAGAACTACCTTAAGAAAAAGAAAGAGATGGTACGCTTGAAAAAATGGAGTGGCCAACACAGTCTCCAGACTTAAACCCCATCGAGCTGGTTTGGGATGAACTGGACAGAAGAGTGAAAGCAAAGCAACCTATAAGTGCTACACATTTATGGGAACTTCTGCAACAGAGTTGGGAAGAACTTTCTGAAGAATATTTGATTTCCATTGTAGAAAGAATGCAACAAGTGTGTTCAGCTGTTATATCTGACAAAGGTGGCTACTTTGATGAGTCAAAAGTTTAGAATACATTTTAGAATACATACATTGGAATCTAAATTGATTCCATGATTTCTTTTTTAACTTCAATTGCACTGGTCTACATTTTTTTTAGAAATGATTTGCTTCAGAGATTAAATGTGCTAAATGTTACGTATTTTAATAAGATTAATTGGAAAATAAATGACAAAAGTGCCGGTTTGCTGATGTTTTCAAGGTATATGATTAAGTGTTATTACACATATATATTGGTTTATGTACATTTATATAACAGTTTTATAAATCTTCCACTAAATAGAACCTGTAAAGTGAATGTATTCTAATGTGCAGACAGTGTTTTGAAGTAGATCTTGTAGCTCTGAGACAAATATTCCTTTTGAATCAAACCCATTCTCTCGTTAATTCTTGAATTTCGCATTTTGACCCAAGGCTGTATCTTGGAAAGTTCAGCCAACCAGCATTTTTCATTTGATTTTTCTTTATCAGCGATTCTCATGTGGTAAAATTTCATTACTTTTATTCTGGAAGCATTTTCCTTGTAGACCAGTGTTGTTTATTTGTTCTATGCTTTAATTTCAGAATACACTGAGACATAAAACTGCATCATTTTCAATGAAATTCTGGAAAAATTGGAGTGTTGTAGAACTTTTGACCGGTAGTGTGTTGTGTGTGTGTGTGTGTGTATATATATATATATATATATATATATATATATATATATATATATATATATATATATATATACATAGGGGCCTGGAGACTTTTCATCCTCCAAAGGGGGGCCCGACGGAAAAAGATTAGAACCACTGCATAAACTTAACACTGCTCTACCTCCTGAGCCACAGCCACCATAGTAATACTCAGTCCACTTCATAATGTCAGTTTACTAGCATGAATTGAAGATAAACAGGTAACTTAATACATAAACCACACAGCTTATATTTTGAATGTACTATACCACCATTATAAATAAGGCTCTACATGTCTAATATCTCATTTTACTGTAGATGGTTAACCAACAATAACATACTTCCCTTCAACTGAATCTGTACTAGTGCTGACACGAATCAGGCACAAACCTCTCTCTAACAGCTGCACAGCGTGTCAAACCAGCTTTTGCCGTCAAAGAGCCATAAAGTGGAGCCTCTAATGGCAGCCATGGTGGCTGAGAAAATGGGTGTTAGCGGCAGGTGAACAGACGGCATCTGACACAACATGTTAATAAATGTTGGAGCCCCTGCCAGGATATTCAGTGCAACTCTACAACCCTCACACACTGAAGTGAGCACAGAGATGTGAGCAAGGGGCTACTAGGTGGAGGGCAAAGGCCAGTTTTAGAAAGATACTTCCACATTTAAAAAGGTACAGAGACACTCAGATGGGGGAAAAGGTTGGACAATCCACTCTTCTGTGTTGATTTCATTGAAAATGGTAGATCCATGTGTGCAACAGCTGGAGGGTTTTTTTTTGTTTGTTTTTTTTAAACGGTGGGTCAAAAACAGTTTTAGAAGTGCTTCAATTCACTTTGCATTCACTCTCTGCATTTCCCTTGTACATTCCTCGCACTTGCACTGCACATTACGTCCACCTGTCTGTGCGTTCGTTCGTGTGAATGTCTTAAGGGACCCCTAATAACACCGTAATGTGTTCTACTTGTGGCCACCGGAGGAACATGTGGGTCCTGGAAAAGACCTCCTGATCCACAATGATCGAGTGTTGTTCTTACGTAGTTCATAAGGCATTCATTAGTGCGCCACGTGAAAGGGGGTTTCATACTGAGTTCGTAGAAAATCTTGGACAAGATCGCTCACCTGGCTACGAACTTAGGAACAGTCCACAAACACTCCATGAACACACCATTCTTATACAGCCGCCTTGAGAAGGTCGTACAAAATGGTCCACAAATTGTTCACACAGTGTTCATAGCCATTCATAACGGCATTTGTGACTGAGGCTTCATGTGTGTTGTAGTGACAGTAGAAGGAGACTTGTGCACCTTGGGTTTGTTTATTCAGTAAAGGCATTTATTGTGGCTACACGAGTTATCTATCTGCGATGCAACAGCTCTTTATACTGCATTTCTGCATAATAAGATGTTTTTCATAACCATAAAATAGTCATTGAGGGGTAGATTGATTCAGACGGAGCACTACTTAAGGCATAGGTGTGAAATGCACGGTCCGCCACTGACTTTGGGGTACAAATGTTTGCACACCAAGGCTCTCCTATTTCTTGTATTGGGGGGGTCTTCTGCACATGCAACATTTATGACAAGACTGTATGTTAAAGAGACTTAAATCTAAACTAGACTTAAGTCTAATCATAAAGAGACAACTGTATACGAAAGCAGCATTTGTTCTGCTTGCCGGAAAAACAAACGGGCAGCCATAGAAGGTATGTGATGTATTATACAGTCGTAACTATATTACTGCATGGCCTGAATATTAAATATTTCTGAGTTGCTGTGGAACACTGCCAGTGATTGAGTGGATCACACACAAAGTTGTCAAACATTGGTCTATACTCTATCCTCTTCTGAATTCTGTTGTTTCTAATTTCAAATTATTTGGAATGCAATGGAATTCATTGACTTTGCCAATACCATGGAAGAGGATGCTTTCTAAAATATTTGCCCAATGGCATGGTAATTCCAGCAAATTATATTGTGTGACCTAGATGACCATTTTATGTCTTGCAATAAAGAATTGCTCCTGCCTCGATATCTACAGCTAATGTTATGTGTCATAGTATCTTGCTTGAAACAGGTGAAAATAGTGGGCACACCAGATGTGTTTTCTTCACTGCTAGTGATTAGTGTTAGTAACTAGAGCTGTGAAGGAAGTAACTACTGAAGTCATTTGGCCCAGGAATGAATGCACTATGTTGAATCTACAAAGACAAAAGGCAAATGTGAGGTCAACAGTCTGTAAACTGAAAGCTGGACACTGTATCTGTTGTAAATGTAAAGATATTTTATAACAATATCACAAAACCTGTCCAAGAGAAACTAAAAATATCTGCAGTGTTTTTGTAGACTTTGTTGAAGTGACCATTTGGGAATGTCAGCACACTTGTCATTATTCAGCTACTGAAATCAACAAGCCAAAAGACATTTATATCACAACAAGAGAGTTGTTTTAAAGGTTCTCTCAAAGGTAGGACTAAAAGTGGGTTTGTACTTAAGCCTCACTATAGGCTCACTGCAGCTCTGACCTTGGTGACAGGTTTCTAAATGCATTCACACCTGCAGGGCCTTATGTGAAGCCAGAGAGGGGGGAAGATGGTTTGTATATGTGTGGGTGGATAGAGATACGCACAATATGGTGGTCTGACAAATTTAAAATCATGTCCAAGAGACAGAGCTAGTAATTTATGTTACAAGCTGATTCTACTGTATTATACAACAATTTGGGTCTAATTTTAATGTTGGTTTTCCAATAAGACTGCACTGATAGAATTGTACTTTTGAGACCCACCATTTTCATGGAAGTGTAACCCTAGCCAACATTTTAGAAACTTTTTTTAGGAGGTAAAAGAACAAAATTATTAATATAGATTTCATTTGAAAGGGATCATCATCTAGTTTATGTGGTTAGCTTGGGGTTAATAACAACCTAAAAAGAAAAGAAAAGAAAAGAAAAGAAAAGAAAAGAAAAGAAAAGAAAAGAAAAGAAAAGAAAAGAAAAGAAAAGAAAAGAACTATGGCTAATATCCTCTAAGTCAGGGGTCTCAAACATGCGGCCCGGGGGCCAAATGTGGCCTGCCAAAGGTTCCAATCTGACCCGTGGGATGAATTTGCAAATTGTAAAAATTCCTCAGTCAAGGTGCTCGAACTCATTTTAATTCAGGTTCCACATACAGACCAATATGATCTACAGTAAAATAATAACATAATAACCTAAAAAAAATAATGACTCCATATTTTCTTCTCGGTTTGATGTGCAAAAAAATATATTACATTATGTCCATAAATATTTACAACTTCCAAATTTTGTCTTTGTTTTAGTGTAAAAAATAACATAAATTATGAAAATATTTACATGTACAAACTAGGCCTGTAACGGTACACGTACCGAACTGAACCGTTTTGGTACGCACCTGTTCGGTTCGGTACACAGCTGTACCGAAACAGCACAGTATGATGAGAAAAAGAAAAAGGAATGAAAGACGTCATTCAACGCAGAACTTTAAATCCGTGCAAGTTTCACACAGACTTAACAAAGGAGCACACATTGACCCGAAATATGAAATAGCAGTTGATATAAGGTTAAAACACTTAAACTAGCTCTGTCTGTCTGTCTGTTTGTCTGTCTGTCTGTCTATCACGCATGCTGTATAATAGAGGAATAAAAAGAACGTTGCAAGTAGGTAAAGTTTCACTTTCGTTTCACGACAGCGTTCGTTACGTTAGTTATGGACCGCACCCCCAGGTATATAACTGCTCGCCCCCCCTACCCCCCCGGCTCCGACCAAAAAAAAAAAAAAAAAATCCCTCGTGCACACAGGCACACACAAATACACACAGTGGCCTAAACAGTTTGTTCTCTGTCCTAAAATAAATAATTTGGTTCATTTGGTTGTCAAAGTTTCTCTTCAGTTTGTTTAAACAGATTACCAGTTTACCTTCTTGTTAACGTTGTACTTCATGTGGAATTTTTATGTTATTTTTATGCACAACGTGTACTGACAGAACTGTGATTAGATTTTTCTTGTTTGTTCGAAACTACTTTTCAGGGAAAAGTGCAATATTAACATTCAAAATACATTTAGTAATATTATTAATTTATTTTATTTTCTATTTGAGTTGTAGCAGCAGAATTATATTATTCCTGTTTTCTATATTCTGTTGTCTCCAAAAATTGGGGGAAAAATGTTTAAAAAATTCATAAATGCATTAATAGACATTTTGAGGGGTTTTCTTTCTTCCTGTACTGAACTGAAAAAAACGAACCGTGGCTTTGAAAACTGAAAACATACCGAACCGAAAATTTTGTGTACTGTTACAGGCCTAGTACAAACTATCCTGTGACAATAAAATGTGAATAACTTGAACAAATGTGAACAACCTGAAATGTCTAAAGAAAATTAAGCACAATTTTAACTATTTTCTGCCTGTTACTAAGTGTTTAGTATCTTTGTAGTTTCGATCCATAATGCACATGTAGCAATGATAAGTTGAGGCAGAATATTGTTAAAATTGTACTTATTTTTCTTAAGAAATGTCAGTTTTTTAAGGTTATTCACATCTTATTTGTTTGGATAGTTTATAAAAGAAAGTATTTTCATAATTTAATGGGGTTTTTCTGCACTAAAACAAAGACACAAATTTGGAGTTGTCATTATTTACAGGTTATGATGCTATTATTTTACTGGTCTGGCCCACTAGAGATCAAATTTGGCTGAATGCGGCTCCTGAAAGAAAATGAGTTTGAGACACCTGCTCTAAGTGGACTGGCAAAGGGCTGTAATAAAGATGCTGCTGTGTCTTTAGAGTTTTATCTTCTCTAATAGCTTCTGCAGACAGCTCGGGCCAAACATTTCATTTGCATTATTCTTCTCAGTTCAGAGTGACTGACAAATGCCTCCAAACTCATTGCCTCTCTGTAAAATCAGAATATTCCCCAATCTCCTTCCTGTTGAATGGTATTTGCCAAAAGAAAACCTGTAAGAGGTGTGGTCTTTCTGTGAGACCCAAGAGGGACCAGAGTCAAAATCAAAAGAAAGTATTCACAACCTACAAAATATGCAAGAGAATGCAAATATGCATTCTGGATGTGTGTTTACTGTATAATCATCCTCAAAACAGGTCAGTAGTTTTTGACATATATCTGTATCAGTTTACAACAAGTGTAGAGGTGGAAAACACCAATAAACAACAGGGTGTCTTCCGGTGTAGTTAGGGAGTGTTCTTTTAAAGTAACATGGAGGGAGGATGCCATTGCTGACAAATGCTCGGTAAGGATCTGCACCGGTCTCTGTCTTCCTCTAGTGGTGATGTACATGTATAACACCTTCAGGAAACCAATAAAGGTCAGGCTCCATAAGTAGGTTCAAAATTATCCACTTCAGTACAGAAAACAAATTTGTTTCCGTAATATAGCCTGCTGTTCTTCATACCTCCTCTGAAGGAATGATGTAGTTGTTTAATATCCACCTTTTTTATGGACCTTAAACCTTAGAGGACGGTCATGGACCTTTGACCCAGGGTTTGATGATTAGAAATAAGTGACAAACTTCATAGACATGTTGGTGTCAATATGAGGCAACTTACACAATTAGACATTTTCATAACCAAATAGAGACCAAATATCATATTACTACAGTCCACTTGTTGAAACTAAGAGTATTTTCACATTTGAAATTTTGAACCAAGGTCCAAACCAAGGTTCATGTTTTTGTTACATTGTGTACACTTGGTCCAGTTAGTTTTAGTTCCTCATAACTGTTTTTCACATCAACACGTTGTCAATCCAAATATTTTTTCATCTTCCTATGTCCAGACAAAATCTTTAGGTTTGTAAAGGCTGGTTTCGATCAGCTCTACATGTAAAGTGTCATGAGATAACTTTTACTATGATTTGGTGCTATATAAATAAAATTTGATTGATTGATTGTACCAAAACTTAAAAAAAAAAAAAAAAAAAAAACTAAAAAAAAAAAAAAAAGGGGGGGGGGGGGGCAGAGCTTACTAATAGCCCCACCAGGTCACAACATTTTGTCCCTCCCTTAAATCAGTCCCTACCCAGGGATTGATTTAAAGTCTAAACTTTCAAGCTTTTGAAAAAATTGTAAAAAAAAAAAAAAAAAAAAAAAAAAAAAAAACTAATCAAAAATTGAGAAAGGCCCGTGCAAAACATATATGTGCGAAATTTGAAAAGAATCTGGTGAATAGTGTTCAAGAAATCTGTTTGAGAATTTTTCTAAATTTCAATTTTCATACGTTAGTAAAAAAAAAAAAAACAAAATTGAAATTCCACCAACAAACTGTGCACTGGACCTCTCCCTAGTGGTAAAGAACATGTCAAAGTTGAAAAGAATCAGGTGAACACCATCTGAAAAATTGGTTGGACAAACATTTCGGACAGGTGGATGGAAGGATAGACAGAATTCTTGGTATATCTATATCCCTTTTGTTTGGGCATTGTTAGCCTGTGTGATAGTCCCTGTAGCACTTTTTGTCTAGTTCCAGACAGAGCTCCGCATTGCACTGCTTAAACGTCCAGATACAATCATCCACAAAGGGCTATAAAATGTGAAGAATGAGTGACAACTGAGGTAGCAGTCAAGGGAAACACTGACTTTTACAGCCTCTGTGTAGAGGAGAAATAGGTGTCTATGTTTCAGTCCCTGAGGAACCACCTCTCAAATAATGCTGTCAATCCATAACTATACATCCTATCTCAAAAATTCTTCCAAGTGAGGTGTGTTTGCACTTGTTTGTGCAGCCATAAGCATTGCCTTCCATCATTGTCCTAGAAACGCAACCTAGCACTGGCCAATAATGTGTCATCTTAGCCTGGTTTCTGCTGCATGCCAGTCAGTTACCAGTTCATCTCAGCCCAGGTAAGTGGACAATACTATGAGCTTTCATCACTACCGATGCTGCAACAGCCAGTGAAGGAGGCAACATGTCACTAACCATGACTGACTGATGGAGCAGCATACTCGCGCAGTTCCTTAATCTCTTATTCAGGCAAAGACAAACTGGTGCATGGTTGTGACAGTGACCAGGTGAATTTGGGTTTCTGATATATCAGAAAGAATTGAGCTGCTCCAAAGGAAAAAGTCTAGATGACAATAAGAGCCATACACAGAGGAAAAATAGGTGTATTCTCTAAGAGTAGGGTGGTGAGGGCACCAAGCATCGCAAAGACCAAAATCTCTCGTACTGTTTTAATAACTTCTGGTGATTGTCAATCACTGTCCTGCCAAGGAGAGTCTATCAAGTTTTGTATTACTGAAGTCCACTCTCACTATCATTGCAATGTTAGTGTAGGTAGTGAGCGACGAGAAGAAGGTGTGATAAAATGAAGGGTCATCAACATTGAGACCATAGACACTAGCAATACATAATTCTCTGTTATTTACTGAAATGTTAATTATTATGAATCTACCATTTGGGTAAATCATAGTTATTATAACTACATTTTGCCGATCATGATGGCAACATTTCTCTGTTTTGAGTTCAAATTTGCCAAATATATGTGAGGAAATAAAGAAGATGAGTATATGACCTTCAGATTTATATATATGTGTCTCAAAAAGATGGCATCATCAAAACAATGACACCTTGCCAGGAGGCCAGTAGCAGAAGCTCCTGTCATGATTTTGTCTTATTAGTTTTTTGTCAGTTTTTGGTCTTCTTTTTGTTTTTGTATAAACACTGTGGCAACGGCTGGACAAAGTTTTGTTACTTTCCTCCCAGTCCTCCTGTTACTTTTGTTACTCTTTCTAATGGCAAACTATGTGGCTGACAGAGAGGGCATTGTTGACACCCGTAAACAGCTGATTGCATGCTGCTAAATCCCACTGATGTGCACCATTCAGTAGTATCTGAGCCAAACTGCCCATTTTTCCCCTAGGATGGTAACCCTACTCTGCCTCTAATTGGCTACAACTCGGTGCCTTCACTGATTGGATTGGTTAACTTTAGGCATGGGGACTGATGAGCTAATCAGAAGCAGAGTAGGGCGGGTCATGCCGAGGAAAATACCACTAACTAGCGCTGGCCTCCTCTGGAACCTGATTGGATACCTCAGGTGCCAGTGCCACCCCAGTTGATTGACAGGTCACTGCATGTTCTTTTGAAAGATGCGCGATTATTGGAAATGTGAACAAGAAAGGCAGAATAAACATCTTTCAAGTGAGTGGCACTTGTTGAGAGAACCTACTTTCATGGAATAGATAATTCTTGCTCCTGATCAAGTCATGATAATTTGGATTTCCAAATTCACTGCTTTAAACTACTGGCCATATGACTGCACACTTAGAGGAGAAGAGATTTTGTCACCAATAGTTAAACTGTGCAAGTAGGCTAACGTTATGAAAGGCTACCATTATCCTAAGTTTGCCTCATGTTGAATACATTTGACGTTCATGCAGGCTGGTGTGTAACCAGTAATACCTACAAACTGCTCATGATCAAGTCATGATAATTTTATAATGGTGAGTAAATACTACTGATGGAATTTTGGGTAAACTAAACTGAGTAGTCTTGCATGTCACCGTTTCTAACACAGAGCATTTTTTTGGACTACTTAAAAAAAAGGCAGAAATTGAGAGTATACCCACTTCTCCAGGGACCACTACATCACCGTATATACATATATATATATATATATATATATATATATATATATATATATATATATATATATATATATATATATATATATACACACACACACACACATATACATACATACATACATACATATATATGTGTGTGTATATATACAGGGTGGGGAAGCAAAATTTACAATGAACATTTAGTTGTTTTTTCTCAGCAGGCACTACGTCAATTGTTTTGAAACCAAACATATATTGATGTCATAATCATACCTAACACTATTATCCATACCTTTTCAGAAACTTTTGCCCATATGAGTAATCAGGAAAGCAAACGTCAAAGAGTGTGTGATTTGCTGAATGCACTCGTCACACCAAAGGAGATTCAAAAATAGTTGGAGTGTCCATAAAGACTGTTTATAATGTAAAGAAGAGAATAACTATGAGCAAAACTATTACGAGACAGTCTGGAAGATACTATTAAAGAAGAATGGGAGAAGTTGTCACCCGAATATTTGGGGAACACTTGTGCAAGTTTAAGGAAGCGTGTGAAGGCAGTTATTGAGAAAGAAGGAGGACACATAGAATAGAAACATTTTCTATTATGTAAATTTTCTTGTGGCAAATAAATTCTCATGACTTTCAATAAACTAATTGGTCATGCACTGTCTTTCAATCCCTGCCTCAAAATATTGTAAATTTTGCTTCCTTACCCTGTACACTGAACAAAAATATAAATGCCCCACTTTTGTTTTTGCTCCCATTTTTCATGAGCTGAACTCAAAGATCTAAAACTTTTTCTGTGTACACACAAGGTTTATTTCTCTCAAGTATTGTTCACAAATCTGTCTAAATTTGTGTTAGTGAACACTTCTTCTTTGCTGAGATAATCCATCCACCTCACAGGTGTGGCATATCAAGATGCTGATTAGACAGCGTGATTTTTGCACAGGTGTGCCTTAGGCTGGCCACAATAAAAGGCCACTCCAAAATGTGCAGTTTTATCACACAGCACAATACCACAGATGTCACAAGTTTTGAGGGAATATGCAACTGGCATGCTGACTTCAGGAATCTCCACCAGAGCTTTTGCCTGTGAATTGAATGTTCATTTCTCTACCATAAGCCATCTCCAAAGCTGTTTCAGAGAATTCATGAAGAAGACTGTGCGAGGAAAATGGTGGTCACACCAAATACTGACTGGTTTTCTGACCCCCCTGGACCACCCAATACAGTAAAAGTGCACATTTTAGAGTGGCCTTTTATTGTGGCCAGCCTAAGGCACACCTGTGCAATAATCATGCTGTCTAATCAGCATCTTGATATGCCACACCTGTGAGGTGGATGGATTATTTCAGCAAAGGACAAAGGGGAAGTACTCACTAATACAGATTTAGACAAATTTATGAACAATATTTGAGAGAAATAGGCCTTCTGTGTACATAGAAAAAGTTTTAGATCTTTGAGTTCAGCTCATGAAAAATGGGAGCAAAAACAAAAGTGGGGCATTTATATTTTAGTTCAGTGTATATACATTTAGTATGCATATATATGCATACTATGATATAATATATTATAACATATTAAGCTACTTATTTATTTGTTACTATTAGTTGTAGTAGTAGTAGTAGTAGTAGTAGTAGTAGTAGTAGTTGTAGAAGTAGTAGTAGTAATAGCATTATCACTACTACTTTGCCACTTGTTTCTGAGAGTACTTTCCAATATGCAATTGTTTTTTTTTTCACTACTATGTTATTGTATTGTTTTTGTATTGCTCTTTTTTCTTGTGGGGTTTCTCATGTGTATGCTCTGTGTTTGTGCTGCTTTTGGAACCTCAATGTCCTGAGGGCTCTGCCCAAAGGATCACTAAAGTTCTATCTAATCAAATGTAGTCTTACATTTAAGGCATTCTGTTTAAGCCCTTCCATCAGAACCAGTTCCAAGTTCTGTTTAAGGCTTCCCATCAGCTCCCAGTTCCGTTTTACTTAAACGAAACTGGGAACCAGCTCCCAGTTCAGCTTAACAGCGCAGGTCAATGTTCTCTCTGCATATTCTCTACAGGAGTGTGTAATTCAGCACCATGGACAGCGCATGATCCCAAACACGTAAATGCAGGTCATCTTTTGACCATTTGACTTGACATCACATTACTTCATATATCAATGTTCCTCAAACTTCTATCTTATTACTTTATTCTGTTGCCTATGGAAAAATAACTGGAGGGTAGTAATGAGTCAGGTCTTAGGCTCAGAGAGTGTCGTACTGTTCGTAGAGGAGACTTGGGTGGATTTCATACTGAAACCTGGCGTGCGCTTAAATCCCGAAAAGTCCAAACGCATAAAAAAATCCAGATGTATAAAACTGAGCGTACGCCCGAATCCAAGTACATTTCCTTTATACATGTCAATCAGTGTGGAATTGAGCACATATGTTGGAGTACCTGACTCCTCCCTCTCCCCGCCAATATTTAAATATGCAAATTAGTATAAACGGGGCCCGCAGGTGGGATTCCCTCTGGGATTCCCCTTTCTGCATGATCAGATGATGACGTCAAGATGGACGCGAAGCGGAGGCCAAAACAGGCGGAAGGAGAAAAGAGACGAACTCAGACCGTTTGAGCAGAAAGTCAACAATATTGTGGGTGACACTTTTCTCACAGGGCTGACTTGGATCACCCCCAAGGTAAATATATATTTAGTATTTGTGTAGGTCACACATTAGTTCATTCTATGGGTCATACAATAGTCTGATCACAGCCAAACCAAATAAAGGTTCATGTGTAATTATGTCAGGATATCATAAACTTTGACTCATTTTGAATCACTCAAATTATTATTTTCCAACAATGAGACAGAAGACGGTGAGACACAGTATCAGCCTCCTGTCACAGAGGCTTTCTGTTGCCTCCCCGGTGTCAGGCGATTCTCCGGTCTACCACAGCCCCCTGCTGATGCCCGTCCGTCCAGCATAGGTCTGTACTGACCCAAGTCACAAGAGGACATCGTGAGGACAATCCGCGGCGTCAATGAGCACCTGGACCGAATAATAAATGTTCTCACAGACATGAACACTACGTTAAATGCATTTATCAACCAATGAATTTTGTGTCCTTGTCTCTTTATATGGTTGTTGCTTAATGTTCTCCCGGGCAGGAT